>NC_051181.1:116978753-117264945 GCF_013339695.2 Rhipicephalus sanguineus
TGTTGCTGCACGTGGTTTCATGAAGTTTTGTTTCCCCTTAGACGTATATAACGCGACATGGGCGAGCGTACTTTATAGTTCACCTTACTCCAAGCTTCACATGAACGAATGCAACGCGATCACTCTGGCGCCATCTCTTGCTGACGTCACGAAAGTGCGCTCTCGAGAAGTCAGTGATATTTTGACTCTGCTGTTTATGGACTACCTAAAGACATTGGCGGGATGAACGGACAAAAAATTCGGTATTTTCCTCGTGTTCTACAAATTTTTGGTATTCGTTAGGCAGAGTGGGACATATGTGTTCTTCTATGCATTTGCACCATTTAATTTATTATTCAGCCGCACTGTACGGTGAAAATTTCATTGCTAAATCGCGCTTCTTTTCAGCGATATCAGTCATGATTATATTTCGTCATTATAAGGTTTACTTCACTACTACCTTGTTCGCAATGCACGAAAATAAACTTAAACTTGTGCGGCTTAATATTGAGCATGGCGAGAAACATACTTAATGCTGCGAATTACGGCTTATTGCGATGTTGACTGAGCTACCTCGACCTTAAGCCATATATGCCCGTGAAAAATGAAAGAAGAGTATGAGATTTAGAAAGGTGATGAGTTCATTTGGAAAGAGAACATTGCAGTGAACCCCAACTCTTGCAAGGGACCTCTGATAGCATGCATATTTTAAGTGAAAAAGAGAGAAAGAAACGTTAGTTTCTGTGTTCGTTTTTTATCGTTTCTTCTTTACTACGTTGTCTGGAATTCACTTGCTGGCATGCTATTTAATAGAAAGGGTTTGAGGGGCAGTATAAGATACGGGCTGAGAACAGATGCTCTTTTTTGTGTTCTTGTGTATTTGTTTTCTCTAGTTTCTGCATCACTTTCATCAGTGTTATTACGTCAAACTGACGCACTCAACCAAGCAAGGACGTCGCTAATTTTGGGGGGAAGCGTCGATTTACCACTCAAACGAAGCGAAATATATACATCTATGTTGTCAAACTTATTCTTGCACCTTCATCATGCGGTACAGTTCAGCTGAGGTGTCGTCAAGTCCATCGTGCATGTAATGATTGAGGAAAACCTGGCAATGGACTATTTCGTTAAACGTGATGAACTTTCTTTGCGCTAAACTACAAAACATACTGGACAAGGCGGGAAAAGACACACACGGAACATCATCGGAAACTAGCAAATGTTTAATGCAGTGATGAACATAAAATATATACATCGACTACATGCATGGTGCAGAGATGACCTACACGCAGGCGCAGTTGGCGCATGTGTAAGCGCTTCGTCGATAGAGCTAAGCCAAAATGAGCTAGAACTGACCAGCAGTTCTGGATGGCGCCGGTAACTAGGGTATCTCTGCGCCTGTGTGTATTCGATGTATATATTCTATGTTCATCACAGCATTATACATTTGATAATTTGCGCTGATGTTCTGTGTGTGTCTTTTCTCGCCTTGTCCAGTACGTTTTGTAGTTTTGCGCAAAAAAAGAAATATCAAGTAATGACTGGTCCCTGACAGGCGCCACAGACCAGTTGACAGTGCGTGCAATATTCGTTACATGGCCAATGAAGATATAAGTACCGGGAATGTCTCGTGATTCCACTCACAGTGTTGACCGTGCAACCCTCTTTCCGTCCATAAAAACGGCCGTTGTCTGTGCTGTCGTTCACTCAGCGAAGCGCCAAGTTTGGCTGCGCAGCCAATTGAGCGAAGTGACCGGTGGCCGACCACAAAGTTTCCCACCACATCGCGCCTTCGAGGATTACATTCCGTCGTATACACCGTCGCCTTTCAGTGCAAAAAAAAAGAAAAATGGTGAAGCGCAAGAAGTAAAACAAGAAGCGATAGGCCACGAGGAGAGCCGTAAAAGTATTGTTCGTCGGGCCCACCAGGGCCGACAGCCACTTCGCTGCGGCCGCGAGATCGGGGGTCCCTTTGGCGTTCGAACTGCCGTGTCGGCGGCTTGACCGACGCGAGACTGCTCGTAAAGGCCGCTTTACGGCCACGCGGATCACGCGGGTAAGCACCCCCTGGGAGAACCCGACGAGAGAGTTGCCGCGTTCCTCAGGCTCTCTCTCTTTCTGCGGCTATGTTTCCGGAGAGTATACGCGAATAACGTCCACCTGTAAGTATGTCTATGCGCCCGTGTGCGGTGTGGCGTTGTTTGTGAGCGCGTATACATTTTGTGCTCTGTGTATCGGCCCTCGCTATAAGTCAGGTGGCCTCGGACCAACGCATCCTTAGCCGTGCTCTTGCTTGACTGCGGCGTTATTCGGCTTGTCTCTCCCACCCCGCAAAGGCCGCTGTTCTTGGCCACTTAGGAACGCACCCACTCGCATTAGTGGTCATGCCCTGCCGGGCAGTTTCGCGCTGGCTGCTCCCATATAGCTGCTGACCGTATTATACTGTCTTTAGGGGGGTATACACGAAGCGCTATTGCATTAGACGCCTCAGCGAGGAACCAAGTAACTGGCGCCGGTACGAGCGGGACGGCCGTTTATAGAGTGCGGCTTCGACTGGTGATCCGGCCTCCCAAGCGACTCGCCCGCGGCGCGGCGCGAACTCTGTCGAGTGTTGCGCGGTGTGGCCTGCGCCGTACCCTAAATGTGTCGATTGCCGTGCGACTATTAACTGTCGCTCTATCGGTGGCCACGCAAAGCGGGATGATAGGGAGGTCAGCATCTCTCGCGCATTATATAGAGGCATTTTTTTTTTATCCTTTCCGGTAACTGCTGTAGTTGAACAGTACTTACGTTGGTGCTCCCGGAGCCCACTGGACTCAGTGTGCATGTCCGTGGGAAAGACTGGCCAGGAAGCCGTGGTACGAGGGTGCGTAGCTTTTAAACCGTAAAGCCGAAATTCACTGGAACGGACACCAATGTTCAACTCCTACAGATATGATATTACAAAAATGACGAAGAGCCCTAAAAGTGATTCGGCAATAATAGAGAGGTGGGTGTGAGCAGCGAATATGGGAAAATGCGTAGTACGGCTTTCTGGTTCACCTGTCTACTGACGTGGTCTTCTCAAGATAATGTAACTATTATCATAATCGTAAAGAATAGCGAGATCAACCAGAAAGTACAGATCGGCACCTCTGAAAGTATAAATCTTCCAATCGTAAACTGATGCGAGAAGATCCCGACACTAGTGACAAAGAAAACAGTATGAACATTAAAAATAAAAAAAATCTATAAAAGATAAGTTCTTCAGTAGATAGAACGTACAAACTTGGTACAGAAGGAACGCGGCACAGATTCCAAATGGAATATGGCGCACCAAGTTTCATTGATGCAAGAGTGCCTTCACAGGTTCCATTGGAAAGATGCTTTGCGTGGCTTGTAAGTTTCAGTCTATCTCACCACTTCGACGGCTCATTTTGTTTACCTGTTTTACCTGCACGGTGTTGCGGCGTAACCTGGACGTGTCCCGCTGTGCTGCCTGAATTTGGGAAAGGTTGTAATGCAGCATCAAAAACGCCTCCTGTTTAGAGCCTATGTCTCCCAAAATCATACTTGAAACGCTGAGCATAATACAAAGCTAGTCGACATAACCAACCGCGTTTAAATGCGAAACTTCGCTATTTTGGCTGCCAGAACTTGAGTGAGTCGGGAACACGCCAGCAAAGATGACTACAAGA
The DNA here is from genome assembly GCF_013339695.2 of Rhipicephalus sanguineus. Classification (NCBI taxonomy): domain Eukaryota; kingdom Metazoa; phylum Arthropoda; class Arachnida; order Ixodida; family Ixodidae; genus Rhipicephalus; species Rhipicephalus sanguineus. The sequence goes on from NC_051181.1 coordinate 116,982,410, forward strand.
AATACTACAACCGAACGTGGAAGAGACACATCGCTTCTTCCCGGGATCCAAACGGCCGGACACGTCGTGAGGAAGGGTCCTCCCTCCACCCGGACGATTGGGTTGTTCGAGGGAGTCGCTTCGGCCTGTGCGTTGTTATCGGGTTACAAGTGACCATTTAGCGCATCTGCAGCAAATCCCCGGTGAGCCACAGCTCGTGCTGATCTCCGCGAGCTGCCACGACAGAGGCGGCCCGATTACCGCTGCGGTGGCGTCCACCAGCCGGTGCCTCGTTGTTTGTTGGTGGTAACGATGTTTATGTTGCTTGCGGCAGAAGAGAGGGGGTGGACCACGAAAGACGGGTTCGGAACCCGGGCTGCTTCCTACGGTCTATCAATCCTTCCGCTAGGGACTTCACTGCAGCTGCTGCTTGCCTTTTATGACACTGGGGATGGAAGGAGAACGCCGTGACTGCACGAAGACTGAGTGGGGGACCGAACATGTCCGAGAGTGCGGCGAGATTTCTAGATATGTTTGTCGTTGCTTTCCTTAGTAGTGGTTGTTGAATGACCTGTGTTTGTTTCTCCTGTTTGAAAAGGTTGCGGGCTTTCTGGGTTTCTGAAAACAGGCGTTCCTGATTTTTTTTTTGTTATTTAAATTGGTCAACTCCGCGTGGGCAAATGATCAAAAGCACTATTCGGAGCCAACGGCTAGATCTACACGTCCTTTCGACGGAACTTGGGTCGCAGCTGGATTTGATGTGGAACAGATGGTTCTGAAATTGTTCGTCTTTGACAACTGTGGAATCATCAGTCCAAAACGAAAGTGTCCTTGTCTTCCGTGGTGGTTGGTCGCCTTATAAGTGTTCACTCCGTTATTTGCTTTATGTGGATAAAGTTCTTTATTTTTGCTACTTCTTTCTGTTATTCAGTCCAATTCTGTGACAATGAAACTATCCATTCTTGCTTTTAAAAGCAAAGCGAACGATATGGCCTTGTCGGAATTGTTCTTTGCAGTCTATAAGTGACATCATGCACACCTTCGTTCCCAATGTCCCGCAAGAACGTGGTCGCTCCATTTGCCACGACTGTTTTATTAAGGCTAAAGCCTTAGATGCCTCATCAAACGCGAAAATCGACCATCGGCGTTGGCGGCAGCGTCGGCGTCCCGTATCGGCGGCGTCAACACAAGTGACACAAAAAATCGTCATCCCGTGATGGCGTCACCATATGACGTCATCATGACGTCCCAGATCACAAAATTTTGTGACGTCATCGTGACATCAGTATGACGTCATCATGATGTCATGACATCTCCGTTGTCACGACATCTCCGTCATGCATTCTCCGCTTGGTCAAAGGCCTGCCGATCACGGAGGCAGTGCAAAACCAGATAAGGCGCAGAACGCTTACAATGCCACCGATCCTGGAGGCAGTGCGAAACCACGGTAGGTGCAGAAAGCTTTCGGGAGGGGGGGGGGGGAGAATCAGTGCATCGACTGAGAAGTAAAAGAAGATGGCTTTCACCTTCATGTCGTGTTAGGCAAATGCATAAGGCACTGTGTGAGTTTTTACAGCCAGTACTTCAACGTTTATTTGCTAGAATTGGCGTGAGACTTCAGCAGTCACTCGCCATGGTCTAGTGGTCACGGTGCTCTACTGCGGACCCGAAATCGAATCCCGGCCGCGGCGGCCACGCTGCGATGGAGGCGAATTGCTAGAGGCCCTTGTACTTAGATTTAGGTGCACGTCAAGGAAACCCAGGTGGTCGAAATTTCCGGAGCCCTCCGCTACGGCGTCTTTCATAATCAGATCGGGGTTTTAGAACGTATAACCCTAACAATTATTATTATTATTATTACATCAGCAGTCCCCAGCGTTACTTGCCTCGCCACGCGCTAACTACTTTGCAAAATGCCCAACTTTTCCACTGCGAAGCGTGTTGCGTTCTTGCAGATTTCGAACTCCGACTATATCCGCACCATGCATCTCCAGCACTATATTGCACTGAAATGCTCAGATGGTATGTTCCTCCGTAACCATATACCAAGCCTCATTAGGAATGCTCTCTCCACGTTTTCGAAAGGCTCACCCCAAAGGTTGCCCTCAATATCAAAATGCTCAAACGACCGCATTCGTACTCTGAGGCTCGATTCGTAACTCGGGGTTCAGGGGTAACTGAGAAGGTGCGGCGGCCAAGAACGCGTGCGTACGTCACTGCCAGACGGGTCATTGCCATTGCCTTGTACGTACAACGTGCGTGGTCGGTCACGTATAAAGTTAGCGTTCTTCATATATGAGCTCGCTTCGCGTCTTACCTTATAGCACAGCCACACCCCACGTTAAGGCACCTTTCCCCATCCCGCTGAACTGCGCGCACTTTTTCTCACTGCCTTTCCAGAACGCGTATAATTCGGTCTGTATCTCCCCGTTGAGTAAGTAGCGGGCTTCTCCCATCGCAGATGTGTGCCGCGCAGATGGGTGGCTAAGGTTTGCTCTTCAGGGAAGACGGGCACAACTCACTTCTTCCCCTGTTCGCTCCCCCCCCCCCCCCCCCGTTAACTCCACCCTCGTCAGGCTGTGCCGCGTTGGCCCCCGGTCAATTACGGCGCTCGCAAGATAAACGCTACACCGCTTTATGCAAATGAGCAGCGGGCATTAATTTGTCTCTGCCCCAATTGGCAACGGTTCGCATCCCTCCTTCCCTTCTGCCTCCCAAGCCTGGCCCGTGTATACGCTATAGTATACACATCTCCTTGCCAACGGGGAACACGCAACCCCCGCAGCAAACCTTGGCTCAGTCGTTTCCCTAACTCACCCCACTTTGTGTATAGCGCCCGCTCCGTGCACACTCCCCTGTTCGTTTGGTCTTCGCTAAAGCTTTCCCACCTCGTCGGGGAATTCGAGGGGGATTTCAACCGTGCGAGAGCCGCAGCCTTTGCACGTTTAGGCTGAGCAGCCGCGCGGCCTTTTTAAACAAAGTGCCGCGCAAGACAGGTCGAGTCAAATCTATAGCGAAAGAAGCCAAACGCTCTGGCGCGCGAAGGCGTAAAGACAGTGGCCGATAACACAAGCTGATGAAGGTGCACCAACGTTTTTTTTTTTTTTAGCCTATCAAACCTCCTAAACATGTTCATGGTTCACTTGGTTTTCGTTATAGTTTCGCTTTTTAAATTTTTTTTTTTGAAAAGAAGGCGAGATAGGAAGAGTAATGAGCGAAAGACGCTCACAGGTAGCGGCCTGAGGTAATTGTTCTGTAGCTTTGTACTCTGCTGAGAAATAACAGCAGAACAGCGATGTGAGGAGTGATCATATGCGGTAAGAGGCGACTGCATAAACGTTCGTTGCCAAAGAAGGTCCGTTAAAAGCCTCCAATGAGCTCCAATGGGTGCCGGCTAATTATTCTGAGAGAGCCTTGATGGCTCTTTTCGATAAGATTATGTCCGGCCGAGGACTCGATGACACTTCTTCATTTCATTCAACCGCCTGGTAAAGTTTAAATAAGCACAGTAAAGCTCATACTCGCTTTAAATTTTTGTACGTCTTTACAGAACGGCTTTATGTGGACCAGATGCAGGGAATCATATCTAAAATATTTAAAACAGTTTGAAATCAAGAAGTCATTACTCGCGCAGCTTTCATTCGAAAGCACTTGTTTGAGACGTTAGTTCTTACAGACACATAAAAAAATATAGCCTGCTCAGACTGTTAGGCAGGCACAGTCCAATATGTTAATTATCCATGCTTCGCGAATGGTCAACGTTACTGGTGTGTCTGCTTGATAATTGCGAAGTTTCAAGCTCTGCGAAAGAAGTTTCACGTGTTACCCAGTACAGACGCGATCGTCTCAAGCTTACCACTTCAGGTGCATGCGTTACTGAGGTCTCCAAAGCGGCAATATGCCGAGGCCCGTGTATAGTTCTTCCTTACCTGCGCTTTCATCGTACTCTTTAATCTAGAATCAGTTTCGTCTGGAAGCATTTATTTCACCTCATAACGCTGCAGCGATACCCACTAATGGACGCGTGGAAGCGCTGAAAGAAAGTACTGTAAAAGTAGAATAAGCGGGCCGCATTTCTTCGAAATGCGCTCATACACCGCACCAGATCTGAGCGATAAGCCGGCTAATGCAACTTTCCCTCCCTCCCCCCTTTCTCTCTCTCTCTTCTTTTCTTTCTTGCCCGTCCCCAGTCGCAGCATTCTTGCATCCGGGTCTCTGTTACTTTTCCTTTTTTTTTTTTATCCCACGTATTTGACTTGCCTGAGCCCTGCATCGAGGTAACCACTAAAACGCGTTATAGCGTTCAGCGGTGACCCCTTCTCACTTTCTACTGCACTTTTTTTTTTCTTTTTGCTACTATATCCCACAGCCACCAACTTTTGTCCCAAAGGCGCTTGTGCCTGTCGCGTCCCAAGAGCTTTCACAAAGGAGCACTCAGTTTCCTTCTTTCATTACTGTTGGTCCTCATTTTTTGTTATATTCCTTTTTTGCGTTTGTCTCTTGTTTATTCTTTGCCTCAATTCTCGGCTGTGATCTCTTGGGCCGAGTCCCCCTTTTTCGCGCCCAAATGGAGCCGCCGCCACCGCCACTACTGCCAAAGCGGCGGCGCTATTTCGTGCCTGCCGGCTCATGAATACGCCTTCATTAACATAGCGCTTTAGTCGCGGCCGCGCCGACCGGCGATGCGCTACTGTTGGCCCGAAACAAAAACACGGGCTAGGACGATGGCGACGCCGCGCTGCCCCGCCACCTCCCGGCAGAAAGCGAAACAAAAGCGTGGCTGACCTTTTGTTGGTCGTGCCGCGCGCTTGGCTGCGTGCGTGCCCGTCGGTTTGCCCGTGAGGAACCAGCCGGCGCAGTCTCCCGTTCAAATGGGTTTTTCCCACTGGACAGTGCTGTAAAAAACAAAAACAAAAAAGAAAACAAAGTGCTGTGAAAGTTTCCGGACAGTTTTGTGCAGGAACCACTCGGGGTGTATATTGTACTAATTTGCTTCGCCAGAGCGTACAGTGCGGTGCAAAGTTTAAAAGGACATCTCCGTGTTTGGCTATCATACTTCTGGGTCTCCATAGGCCCAAGTGTTTGCTTAAGCCTATGCCAATCTATTATACAGTAGTTCAGGAGGGTGCCCTCACTACCAACCACAACTTGTTTACTACAAAACCGGGCGATAGCATATTGTACTCTTCGAAGATGTAGACATCCGCACATGCACTGCGCTAGCTTCAGAAGTAACCCTAATTTTTGCACTGCGCACCCCGCGCTACAATAGCAGCGTAATCATACGTGGAATGCGTGTCGTAGGATAGCTTCTTTATCATCTGGAATCATGGGACCGTCCGGAATACCACGAACGAGCATGGCGTAGCTTAGTTGCACTGAGTCCCACCACAAGCAGTGAAGCCGCAGACAGGGTGTCAACGGTGTTATAGCTTTAATTCAGCCGCGTCTAAGAACTGGATTGACGATTCAACGCGCCGTGTATACCAGGCTTTATTGGGTGACTGTCCAAACACCGACTTCTGAGAGTTTTGAGGGTATGTGTGACTTCAGATGGGAGTAAATCATGTTCCGTCAGTGAAGTCCTATGCAACAGTGGCCCACATCATTATTGAGTAGGGGAAGTCCGCTGGAACATACACTATAGCCATAATCATGAAGGAGCTTAGCAAGCAACATCAGTAGAGGCCATTGTAACTGCGCGTGAATGAAGAAACGTCACCACATTCCCAATCAGACGTCAATATTCTACTTTACACCTGCACACCCGGTCCCTGAGTGGAATCGCCTACTTCACGACTTGTGGCTCTGGCACATAAAAAACCGAACAAGTTAATTTTTAACCATACCTCATAGAATTGTCACGCAATTCACCCACAATAATGTGTCACAGGGTCACAGGTGTCATTTATGTGTCACAGCTAGGTGTCAACTATGTGTCGCAGGCCACATGATTGTCACCTACCCGCTTCGCATAAGACGCGACAGTGAGAACTACACCTACATTCTCGCAGCTTATTCTTGCATCGTGCAGTTAGGTACAGGCGCGAGTTAAGGCTGTCCCCCTTGGGAGCGCCTTCAAAGTGGCACCGACGATATGACTATAGTCACATTGCGCCTTGCACTGCTCACTTTCACTGACGGTCACCCTCCCTCAGCCAGGCGCCAGGCGGCACGCTCTTTTGCCAGCTTCCTCGACACCGACAGCCTTGATTCTCGGCGCCAGCTCATTGCCCAGTGATCTCTAACCTCGATAAGGGGTCCTATATGCGTACCCCCACCCCCCTTCCTACGCTGTCGCAGCGCGCTTGCACAGTCAGCGTGACGACAGCCACTAAGTGCCTCCGTGTCCTCATGGCTCGAGTCTCGAGAGACTCCTTCCAGGAGGGCTGTGCGAAAAGGTAGTCCATCGCGCGAAACAGGGAGCGACGCCAACAGATGGAGAGGCGTTACATAGGAAGGAGGCTTCGCCGCATAGACACAAGCTCAGCGAGAAAGCCCGCTTTGCCGAGCGGCAGCATCAACCCTCCCCGGCTGACGCGATTGCCTCGTGGCGGTGTCGCGACGTCTGTTGATCCCCGGGGAGTAACGGATTAGCGGCCCGAAGAGGAATGGTTGTTTTATGGCCGGGTCAGTGATTGGCCTCTGAGGGTACGGCTGACGCGCTCTGTCGCGCACCCTTTCCTCGGTGGCCCCTCGATTGTTCTTTTTTTACTTTTCTTTGGTCATATTGTTTCCGCAAGTGTTACGTGAGCTGGTGTTATTGAGGGCGTTATCGACTCTTCTTAATCGTAGTTTAACGTGTAGCTGAATATTTGGGCTTACAATCTTGGTTGTACACTACCTTGTAAACGGAAGTGTGCATGCTGTAGACATCTATAAACGTTGCAGAACACGTCAATTGCTATCGAAAAAAGAAAAAAAAAAAACACGCTGAAGTCAAACTAATCTATGCCTTTTCTCGTACTCTTGTGTTCTTTGCTAGCTCGTGAGCGCCCCTTTGTTATACAAGAACGGTTATGAACAGGCAGCGCGTTTTTTTGTGTGTTTATCTTAGCTGCCTCTTCATTTTTTCTATTTTAATTTTTAATTCTCTACTACATTTTTCCGTTTTTCACCTCCCCATGTGTAGTGTAGTCAACCGAGCTCGTGAATGGTTAGGCTCCATGCCTTCCCCCTTCGTTTATCTCTAATTCTCTCCCCCCCCCCCTCTTCCTGTTTGATAAAACAAACTTTTAAGCACGTCACATATATTCTTGTAACACACTGAAAGTGTCTGACAGCGTTCGGAGCACGCGTGGCTGCGTCCTTTGAAACCAAATGAAAGATGCGTTTCGTCATATCCTAACTGTGCACGCAATGTTAAAGCGCAATATCTGTGGCTGTTCTAAGATAATAATGAAAATATGCACGAGTAACAAAAAAACGGTAATAAAAAGTGAGGAATATCATAATAAAAAGTGCGCGTACAACGCAATCGTCGTAGACAGTGCGTAAGCGAAACCGAATTCCTTTTGCCCAGCAAGTGGCGTCACGGCCCTCGCAGCACGTGTCAATGTACTTCCGATACCAGCTGGGATGGACCCATCCGGAAGTCGCTTAGTTCCGCGGAACCCGGGAGACGGGGTCGACTGTTTTGTGCAAGTATAGCGCAAGGGGCGCTTCAAAAACGGGCGCGCCGAGCCATCGGCCCTAGTCAACAAGACGCTTTCAGCGAGCGCAGTCTTTCGCACACTTGATGTCACTGGTGCTGAACCACCAACTCTGTGTTCTGCGTTGCTTATTACGGTGGCATCTGACCCTCTGACAGTGAATAGTCTTTTGTGTACTTTCACTTTCCACATCACTCTTTATTTTATGTTTTCATTCAATTCGTGGCCTTTACTGAGCCTCTCATTTCTTCATACTTCGGCTAAGGCTTCGTGCATAAGTGTCACTTGACATTTACGCAACCAGTGTCTAAGGGTGTCTCTTTTCATCCTACTGTGACTTCCGGGAATGCATCCCATGTCATTTTCTTTCCCATTCATCATTCATTTTTTTTTTTTTGACGCGATCCCGATTCTACCACTTCTTTTTTTTGCATTTTTGAAATTCCTTGCAGCCTACCGCTCTCCCGTTCGCTTTTCTACTCGCTTATATCATCTGAGATTCCTCCGGCCTGCAGGGATGCGTGGGCGGCGTGCATGGCACCGGCACGTGGCAGCGTCAAGTGCGGCCGCTTGCTTCATACTTCCGACCCGGCCTGAAGCGCGTGCACGTGACCACCGAAGAAAAGAAGAGAGCACCCGGATGGACTCGAAGCGAAATGTCTTTCGAATCCGGTTGGTGACGCTTGTCTGCTCAATCCGCCTTTCACATCCGGAACTTTCTTTTGCAGTTATTTACCCGCTACTGCCCACCTCGCAGCCAGTCGACCAGGCTTTTTTTTGTTCGTCCGTTCTTCTGGCTCCCAAATGCATCACACACTTTGCGTTTTCTATACGCCACTCCCTTCCTGTTCTCCGCACTACAGTGCGCTCTTTCTGGCGTAGTTGACTGTATAGAGGAGCCGCTGGTGGGTGCATTTAAGCAACGCAGTCCGTTCAAGCTCCCTCGCTTCCTTTTAACACACCCCTGTCTCGGCGTCCCTGCGCACATTTCAAAGCAAGCCCTGTTCAGCAGCGGCTGCAGCGACACGCAACGAAGCCAAGCAGGGAGGTTTAGCTTGTTTCGTGGCCACTGCATTGCGGGGCGCTGCGCTGCCGTTGATGGTCCCGGCGCAGGGAGGGGAAGAACAGCGGTCGAGATTAAAAAATCGTCACGTGACAAATAGCTCCTAATACGTCACGGTCGGGGAAGACCCCGACCCCGGAACGGCGTTTCTTTAACGGAACGGCCTTCCTAGCTCGGGACCCTCGTAGCACCACATTCGGGGCTGACGGGACCCTCCCCACACCCGCCGCGCAGGTTCCCTGACTCCTTCGTTCCGACCAACGTCCCCTCTCGTGTGGTTCTTCCTGAAACTTCCCCTCCAGTGTGCTCCGAGCAGCGCAATCTTTTGCTTTAGCCGAGGTCTAAAACCGGAACGGATTGGAACACGCCGGGCGCCCCGAGTTGGGGATGCCTTCCCTTTCCGCGCTCTTGCAGCGTGGTTTTGCTGCGCCTGATTTGACTTGCGTTCTTTTGCGTAGTTTGTCGTTTTTCGCTGTATTTTTTCGCCTTCATGGCTTTGCCATATACTCGCACAGTTTGTCTCTATGGTGAGCAACCTGGGAATCGGCAAGCTGAAGCGTCGTGATGGAGGGGTGTTAGGGGTGGGGCGGGGGGGAGGGTCTTTTTGTTTTGTTGGGAGATTTTTTTTTATGTTGGCGTGGCGATGAATCACGACAGACAGGCTTGAGTGAACTTGTTTTTGACCGATCGCGTCCGGTGCTCACCCGTGCATGGACGTCTCCGTTTCGCCTATGGGTCCCAGAAGAGGTGACGTTTCGGATGGTGCGTGCTGCTTACTTTACCAGCACTGGACGTAGAGGGTCGGACGCGCGAGGGTTGAACGTTATGCTGACACCATTTGTGTGGGCTTCATTGGCAGCCTCGCCGGGGAGCGTTTTCTCCTAATGGAAACCGGCGAGCGGCAGAGAAAAAAAGAAAAAACGTTGGAATTAGGAATAACGTATAGCAACTCATTGTGTTGGCTACACGTGCAGTATGGTATAGTTGACTACATGATGTGTGGGATTGGTTTGACCGACTAAAAAAATTACCGACTTTGTGTGAAAGACCTTGTAAATTCTGGGCTATTCCGTGTTGACTGTGCATTGAGTTCACGAAAGCTTCAACTATATTAACTTGAAAAACCAGCACTCATGGTGTGATGTCTGCAGCGGAGAAGAGAGCATCGACCAATTGTTCTGCTCTGTACAAGTAGTAAAGGCTGGGTGAGTTGGCGTGGTAACAGTACAATAAAACAGCACCAGGTTTGCAGTTCGAGAAAAGAAATTAACAGCAAGACGGTGCGCTGTTGACAACAGGCACTGTTGCATTGTTCGTTTTCTCTATCTTCTACGCTGGTGCTGCTTCGTAAATAATGTCAACGTATTCTGCATCCGCCTCCGATTTGAACCATGTTGGCAGTCACCGTAAGACGCGCTACGGTGACTGTGCAATCAGCCACCTACCGTGCATTCGCTACTGGCTAACCGTTGATGGTCGGTCCGCAATATAGCGAAGGCTTTTCTATACTTCATGAAGACTACAGGTCTGTGTGAACGTATTCAAATGCGTCACTTGGTTCCTCCCCGTGCACGCTCTGTCCATCTCTTATTTCCCCCTCTCCTATTTATTTTATTACTACTCCCCTTCTATTTCCTGGTAAACATCCGTGCCTACTACCTTTTTCTTTTTGCGCTCTTGTACAAGTTATTTCGTCTAGTCGATTGATTGATTGATTGATTGATTGATTGATTGATTGATTGATTGATTGATTGATTGATTGATTGATTGATTGATTGATTGATTGATTGATTGATTGATTGATTGATTGATTGATTGATTGATTCCATTTATGATTATGATAGTTTTCTCCGGTCATACGTTTTACCTCCAGCTATAGCAGCTTCGCCATTTAAAAAAATTCAAGAAGTTTACACTAGCCGCGTAAAGCTTAAAAAACGACGAAGCTTGTAGACCTTAGGGGCTTCTTGGCTCAGGCTAGGTCTTAAAGGAGCTATTACGTATACGTGGTTGTTAAGCGACAGTGTGACGCCAAACCTGCTATGACGTGTCTATACTAGCTGCTTCACGGCTGTAATGACGTCATGAAGACCATGCGGCGCGGCTTTGCTGACGTCACACCAGCTGTGGCGGAGCTCGGCGCCGCGGCTGCGCGGACTGTCTCGTGGGCGTGGCTTGGCGGCGGCTGCTCCTCTGCTCATGCATGGCTAGTAGCGGTTAAAACCACGTGGTGCACAACTGTGGCTGGTTGTTGATAGGTAACGGCGCGGAGAGGTTTTTTGGGGAGCAGGGGCGTTTTACAGCGAGCTTTAACGGCTTCGCTGTTGAAAATAGCAGTGTCAGTCGTTGCTCAATAATGGTATGCTCCGACGAATGAACGCACTTCATGGAATGATGGCACGTTGTTAGGTCCGCTGTTTTAAGATTTCGCAGTGGTCGCGGGATTGAATCCCGGCCGCGGCGGCCACATTTCGAGGGAGACAAAATGCTAGAGGCCTATGTCCTTAGGTTTAGGTGCACGTTAATGAACCCCACTTGGTCGAAAAGCCCTCCATTACGGTGTCTCTCATAATCACGTCGTTGTTTTGGGACGTAGAACTCCTGCAATTATTAAGATTTCACAGTGTTTAGATGTTCCCATCATGCTTAATAATAAATGGCATGGAGGAAGTCAGGCAAGCGTACCACTTAAAAATATCTGAAGAAAACGAACAAACAGTGCGTAAACATACAAAGGCCCTCTCTTTGAAACATCATCTTTTAGGGCTGTTTGTGGGGAGTAGATAAGTTTGTTAGGCCAGATGTAGCATACTTTTGGGCGTGTGATGTTTTTGCGATGATTTAACTGATGACACGCATGCAAAGGATTTCGGACACAGCCTATCTTTTTTATATGTATTTACCTGCAAGCGACCACCCCGCGTTATTTTTTTTCATACTTCAATTATCGTTCTTAATTCGTTGCAGAGTTTTAAGCTGTCGAGAAGCCCGCTAGATGATGCACTCCGTGCCTACATCTTCAACTCATAATAGTTGAATTAATTTTATAATTATTCGTTACGCGCTGTTGAGTAAACTCACCTTTTTTTGTGATGTTTGTCTTTGTTTCACTTACACAGTCTGTGATCACTGTCTTGGCGGTATAAAACGAATTACAGAACTGCAGCTCTCGTTGCTCTATCTCTCAATGCCGGTCTTTGTTATCAGATCAAAATTCTGAGCTGCTGGTCGCTGCATGCCATTCGCAATGGTATGCGCAATGCCAGTCGTAGCATGGCGACCTTTAGGAAACAAGATAACCAACTTTCTAAGACTAAGCTGATGACCGCGTCCAAATAGAATTGTTCAAATTATATTTATTTTATTGCTTTTCTCGTTATAGTTTGGAATTACACCGCGTTTTCTTTCCTGTGTGTTTCCCGTTCCCTACTGTGTTTTAATAACGGTTGTAGGAACGGCACGTACAGGTCCCTTCCGAGCGCAGTTAACACCATAACTCACGCCGTTTCAATTGTGTTTCACTTATTGGTATCATCATCGTCATCAAAACAATAAAGAAGACAAAAACTTCTCGACATATATACTGAATTCCAGTCTGCTTTGTATAGAGCACCCCTCTCTGCCAAAAATCTTCTTAAGTACATTATTAATGAGAACTAACAGACAATAGTTCTCATTAATATTGTGTCTAACAAAGAAAACGAGCCCTTAAGAGTCATCTTCTTTCCTTCATTCTTAAATACATTGTAACCTAAGTCTTTTGAACGCCTTGCTCCTAGTGTTTCTCATTTCGTCAAAGTATAGGCGGGCCGCTGTTTGCGAATTGCGATGGGATTTTGGTAAACCTAGAAAAGCAAAGCGTGGACGCCTCGTAATACGTGAACTCATTTTGTTACAACGCTGACTGTTATTCAACTACGCAACAGAACTTAACCTTAGGTTCGGCTTCGTGTCTTACATTTGTCTTACGAACTTCCACCCCGACATTCGTTTGTGACCGCGTATTTTAACCCCTAAACGACGTCGAACGAGAAAGGCCAGCCATCGTGGTCGAGTTAGTCAAGACCCCGAGCTATTGCCCCTCTATGGCATCCTCGCTCAAAACGGTCGTCGTAATCGAAGCATCTACCAGTATGTACAAAAAAAAAAAGAAAAGAAGAGAAAGAAATTCAGTGAGAAAAGAAACGGCGATTCTGGAGGAAATACGGTCCGAACTCCCGACACTGGACAGCGCTAATCGAATGGCCTTTATGCCCATCGAAAAGAGCCGCGTGCCCTCTTTCGGGGCGGCCCACACGCTGTTGCAGTCGGGGCGGTGTCCGAAAATTTTCGGCTGAGGCAGTAGCGCACTTCTTTCTATTTCGTTTTTCCGCACTCCTCACACAGCTAGGCTGCCTCCTGTGCTCGCCTCCACCATCCTCGCGCTAGCTCTCCTCTCGGCAACGCCAGCCCCACGCCGACCTCGACGTCTATCTCTATCGTTTTTGCCTCTTCCATGTGTCGTAGACTCGTACCCCCTACCCCGCCCCTCCCCCCTTCCCCCCGTCGTGGGCCCCCAGCCAAAAAAGAAAAAATACAGAAAGGCAGAGCTTGGTTTGCGTCATTCGAAGCCCGAACGTTTCTGCGGTGGAGCGGGCCGGGCCTCGGGCCAACCCCAATTGGATTAAGCGCGGGGTCCTTAATGGCCGATTCACTTCTAATCTTATAGCGTTTCCTAAGAAATTGGATCGGCCCGCAAGAAGCGGTGACCGGGGGGAGGCCAGTTGTTGGTCGCGGCCCCGCCGCACACGGTCCCGAGAACGGCTGCAGCCAGTGGCTTCGCCTGTACACCCTCCCGAAGCGCACGGCCACGTCGACCACGCCTACTCCCTGTCGTTATGCTCGGCTATCCCGGGCAGCCGTCTTGTTGCTCTCCTTCTCACTCTCTTCCCCCCATTCTTTATCACTACACCACTGCGTTGTTGCTGCAGTTTCAACGTTTTTATCATCTATGCGTTGCTTTTCGTTCTCAGCTTAGCGACCGCACTGGCGATCGCCCTGCGTGAGTTTTGGGTCTGTTTTGCTCTACTACGCAGTGCACTAGCGCTTGTACGCGTCAGTACTCTGCATACTGCGCTGTGGTGATAGTCTCTTCGAAAGCTTCGGCCAGGCTTTTGTCACTCGAAGATCACGATATCTTCTGTTTTGTCCAAAGAGCGAAACTTTTCAGAGTTTGTATTTCGAGGTGACAAGGCTTGGAACGCCCACGGTTCTTCCCGCAGCGAAAAGTGTTTTCCTTGTCGCTGTTGGAAGAAGGAAATAACTTTTGTTGTACAGCACTAGCAGGGGGGAGATGCTGGAACTAATCCTAACCCCCCCCCCCCTTTCTGGCGCTCTACAATAAAGCAGCGATAAGCGAATTAGTAATTTCGTTTTGTTTGCAAGTGTAGACACCATAAATGAATAAGAACTTGCAATTTTGGCAAAGACAGAGTTTTCGTGATATGCGCAATTCTCCGTGTCGGCTTTACATTTTATCCTGCAGAGTGCTTTTGTTTCACCAGCAGCACACCACCGTATAACAACGGGCACCAGCCGCGACAGGCGCGCCGCCGCAGCGGCCAATAGCCAGCCGGCAACCACTGTTGCTTTGGGGCTACGCGCTCGGCTTACGCGCACAGCAATCCGCAGGAAAGTACTGTATAAAATCTCCGCTGTAAAACTCATCACTATCAGTGCAACTGCCTGAAACTACACTACAAACTGCGCAAACCAGTCTAACCGAGCAAGCAAGCAAGCAAGCTGGCTTCACGGCATGAGGAATCTTCATGTGGTGAAGCATTTCTAGGCTTTGACGTGGTATGTGAAAGACCGAATTCCAAGTGAACAGCTTACGTCACTGCTGAATGACGCCCGGGAATCGGGGCCGGCACTAATGGCTTCAACGATGTATCTCGTACTGGTGCATTTACGGCTCCTGCGTCCGAAACTTTTAACTATCGCATGCTGTGCGAGCCCGACGCTTTGCCACGACGTTTCGGTTCGCTTCGTTGATTTCCACTTAAGGGAACAAATTACCCAAATTAAATAGAATACCCCTAAGCAGCTTGAATTTTAAAGGCAGTCGGTAGAACGTGATCATTCGTTATGTTTTCTTGCTTTCTTTCTTTTTTTTTTCTTTGGCTGGCTCCGCGACAGCCTCGCTTCCCATCACCCTATGCTCTCGAGACGCGTGCAGCACGTGCGTGACTCGAGGCACGGATTCAATCAGGGCGAGTGACCATATTGAAAGGAGGCTCCCCTTAGCGAAAGGGCTGCGTGAAATCAGTGCTCTTGCTACGACGTCACTCCCACCCAACTCGTTTTTCTCGCTGTCGTACTTGTTCCCAACAACACATCCTCCGCGCACTGCGCCAGAGCCTGTGTGGCAGGGAGTCCCCCTTCCTCGCCACCGCTCGCCGAGATGACCACTGCGGAAGCCACGGCGCAAAATAAATATCCGCGCTGACCAAAACGGGCATCATTCCGGGGCTACGCTAACCCTCTTGTTACGTCACCGTGGAATCGGGATAGGAAGGTGCGGAGGGAGTCGCCGCCACGCGCTCGTAATGAAAGGGGGAAATCCCGGCCTGTACGAGAAGCACGGGACAGGATGGAGTTGCTCGCGCAAAACAGTAAATTGCCTTCCGCGTACCACTGGCATCGTGCCTCCCGCTTCCTATCCTCCTCCCGCGCCTCGCAAGCTCTTACGGCTTCTAGAGTACGTGCCGTGGTCACTGGGGTGCAGGAAAAGTAGTCCCAATGGAAAGGCCCGTTATCCCATCACGCGGGGGGTTCGTTGTTTATTTGGCTGTTATTTCCGGCCTGTCGTTGGTAAACATCTTGCCGATTCGTACAGAATCGCTGGCGTACCCGTTTTTCCCCCGGGACGTACGGTAGGCTCGCACGTGCTTGTCAAGATGATTGGCTTGGCGTGTCAGGAACGTTCGTTATAGCTAAATGTGCCCGTTTGAGCTTACCTAACCTGCAATAAGAACGGCCGGGCCATTTGTGGACGCTGTTGAATGTCGTGTGTTTTAACGTTCTAAGTGCCTATTGGGCCTCATAAGGGTCGGGCACCGCTCATGCCGATATCCCGAATCGAATCAGAAAATCAGGCCGTTTCTCTTAATACGAAGGACAGTATACAGCGTATTCGCTTTGCTGGGAGTCTAGCTTATAAGTTGCGGCTGTCTGTTTGAGGTCATACACAAGTATTGGTAAGGTCTTCTATACTTAACGGCGGATCGAACCATTTCTGCTAATGTGGATGCATCGCACTCGTCCTTTATAGCTTTCGGGTCACATATATTACTGCCCTACGTAAACATTACACTTAGATGCGGTGTACGTCTGTGTCCATAACGAGGTTATGGGCTTAGCCCATAAGGGTTAGTCTAGATGTACCTATACCTCGACATTCTCGTTAGACAGGTTCCTAATGGTTGGCTAACTCCTAACTGATGCCTGCATGCACGCCATCGCAAATGGTTTGTGTGCTGCTGCGGCTTGTCAAGTCACGCATGCAGGAGCTCTGTTTTATGTGGGACTGGTTAACTTGCAGATTACTTTCCTCTGCAGTCGAACTGCATTACTTTATTCTCTTATTTGTATGTGTTCATACTAACCACAAAGTAGTGCATGTGTGTATATATTCTCGGAGTAGGCTATAGGAACTGGTGAAATTCCGAACATAAATTGAAAGTTAAAAATCTGTTCATAATAGCCACAGAGTTACCTTTTGCCGCTATTTTCCAACTCCGTAACAGTAAAGCGATTTTTACGACTGCACTCTCACTTAAACATTACAGCGCACGGGGCTCTAGTATTTCGCCCCCATCAAAATGCCATGGCCGGGATCGAACCCGCGTCTTTCAGGTCAGCCTCCAAGCACCGTAAGCACTAACCACCGCTGCAGCCATTTACCCAAAGAAGCTTCCACATTTCAAACTTCAGCATGCGTCACGCGCCGTCAGCGAGGATATTTTACACGTCATAAAGTTCGCAAGCCTATTTCGACGGCTTACTAAGAGAGAGAGAGAGAAGCAGGAAAGGAAAGAGGGTTAACGAAATGACTTTGCGGCTTGCTACCCTGCACTGGGGTGGGAATGTGGGAAAATGTGCAGTGGGAAGTGTATTTCGTCGACTACCGTCGATTTACCTGTGACACTTTTGAAGCAGAACCAAGTTGTCTAGTCTTCGTTTCAGATGTATTGTTTGTTCCTTTTCCTCCCATCTCTCTCGCTCTCTCTTTTCGAAGAGAACTTTTACTGTCAGAGTTTTTTCTTCGATTTAATACTGATATATAAGCGTACAGTGGTAACGGCCCGCACTGCGCGTAATTGTTCAAAGCCACGCCTTACACCCGCAACAATTATACGACCCAATTCGTTCGTATCAAACGACTCTTGCAATATACAACTCTTGAAATTCACCGATCCCCTGCTGTTGGGGCGACGCTAAATGCGAAATCGGGAAAACCTCGCAATTTGTTTGACTCTCGACTCACGAAAAATAAAAAGGAAACAACAACAAAAGCAGAAACCAAGAAGAGTCATATTTCGCCCCTTTTAAGCAGGCAGATCATTCTCGGCAGTCAAGAGGGGGCAGATGATTTCCTCCGCGGTATGCTTGGGAGGCTCGCTCGCTCCGTCCCTATGATGTTGCCTCTTCCTAATGATGATGGAAAAATGAAGCCGCGTCAGAAATCCTTCTCTCCCACCTCATTTCCTCCTCTCGCGCCTTTTGACTACTCGTCTCTCTCTCTCTCTCTCTCTCTCAAACATCGAATGCACGGCGAAGCCAGCCAGTCTCGCTTTCGCCTTTTGAGCCACGGAAAACGAGACGCGAGGAGCGGCAGCGAGTGACGCCGCTCTCCTCTCGTTGCCTTGCAACGCCCCCGCCGTCGGCTATTCCCGGCTGCCGGCGGCGTTTTTATGCAAATGAGGTCGAAGCGGAGAATTACACGCTATAGCTCGTTGGAGCGCTGCGCGGTGGCACGAAAGACGCTGCGGCGCGGGAAACGACCGCTGCTCTGTTTCCTTCCCGAAGAAGCGCGCGGGAGAGATTTCGGAGCGACGGTCCATGGCGTATATATATATATATATACACGATCACTTTCTTTTTGGGAATGCAAACGTCCCGCGTTTTTTTTTTTTTCTTCAGCGATGAGCCCTGTAGAAGAAACGAAGAGGACGACGTCTTGGCTCGTCACTAAATCGCAGTGTCTTTCCTTGAGTAGCCACTTCCGCTATTTTTTCTATTTCCGGTTATTTATTCTATCGTCGCATATGCACATAATCAAAATGAGATGTGCGACTGTGCACGTACCCAAACTTTCAATGTCGTTCTCGGTTACGGTGTCATCGATCAATTCGTTTTGCCGTAGCACAGATGTGCAAACTCATCATGTCTTTAAAAATATGTTCTCTCTACAGAAATTTTTCCGCGTTAAATCTTATTTTTGTCCCCGTCTGTGCTATTTGTCTATTTTGCTTTTTTTTTCTTTCTTTCCACCTGTCTTCCTATCTTCTATCTCTTCCCTCCTCCTCCTCCTCAAGGAGCAGGCAGGCATCGTGCCCCACCAGGTGGCAGATGTGGGCCCGCTCACTCCCTATTTCCTCTCTGTCCTTGCGTATTTGTGTGTCGAAAGCGTATTGTAATAATAATAATAATAATAATTATAATAATAATAATAATAATAATAATAATAATAATAATAATAATAATAATAATAATAAGAGTGAACATGTTTTCGTATATTTGTCTATTTACTTTCGATTGATTTATACTTACAAGAGATCGCTTGCGTTCTCGGTCCACAATTAAAAGCAGTATTGGTTGTGTGGAAATATTTTCGTTAAATAATCCAGATGTCAATTCCACTGAGCAGCAGTCAAATAATTCAAAATTTATTCGTTCATTCTGTTGGTACGTTAGTGGGAGGTCGATTTTGAAGGTGCTTGCAATACCCCTTTACAGTTACAAAGTTTAATGCGGAGGCATTTAAAGCGGCTACGCTATCGGACACCCAGGCACGCCATAGCGTTTGCCTGCAGGGCGCATGACTCTACTTCACTGAGAAATGGACGAGTGCGTCAGAATTTTGACACGGGACATTACCAGCCACGGAGGAAGCAGGGATGTACCGAGCGTCCTTCGAAATGCGCGGGAGCCACAGCCGACGCTTTCCTGCTTTTTTTTTCCTTCTTTCTTTTTTATATGCCACCACCCAACCCTCCGAACCATGCAGTAGCGAATCATAAATAAGAAGAACGTCGGCGACGAACGACCGAAGCCTGGGGTCGGCTTCTTCTCCCTAATTATCCGGCCATCCCCTGCGATAGACAGGCCGGTCATTTTACCTAATGGACTCCCTCCTCCAATGGGGAGAAAAAGGCTGCGCGATGACACCCTCATTTGCATATTCTTCGGGAGCCACGAAGGCAGCCATATAGCAGCGGCGATCGAAAGAAATAAACGACCACGTGGCGTACGGTAATAAAAGATGGCGGGAAAAGCGGCAAGTACTAAACAGTATCGGCTCGCCCCAGTCATATTCCTATACAAACTGATAGAAAATGACATGCCATATATATATTCGCAGGGTTGTTTTTGGGGAAGTCGTAAGCACGCGACGATCAGACTGCGGCAAATCTACGCCAAACGGTCATTTACGCAGTGAGCACGATGCAGTCGTCAATTTGTGGCCTTAGCGCAGTGTGTATCGTTTTTCTGTTGTGCTTCGCGCAAGAGCCGCATCTGAGATTCGAGCGTGGCATGCGCTTCGATGCTAATGCGACGCCCTATTCAACGCTCACCCAATACGTTTAGGAATCTGCACATTGTGCCTCGCTATGCGATGCGCATTGAATAAGCATGCGCGAACCTTTCATATTATGCCTGTCTATGTTTGTGTCCTGAAGATTGTTTCGGATGTGCGCAAGGAAACGGTCATTTGGCTGCCAAGAGGGATCGAATACTCTATTCTATAGTTTTTTCTTTTACTTCGTAAAACAGAGCCATACCGTAGACGAAGTCCTGAGTACACACGAAAACAATGAAACAATTAATATAATAACAGCGGCGCATTGTATGGTTTGTACAGATTGCATACGGATCGGGTGTCGGTGTTCTCAAAGCGCGTTAGTAAGAATTGTTTATCATCGATGTCTGCGCTTACCATTGGTACAGCAAGGAGGGGGGGGGGTTGAGGGGGAAGGAGTTCAGCTGCCCTCCCCTTCCCCTCCCAAATTTTTTTAAAATTTTATACGTGTAAATAAACACGCACGAGTTTATTAATTATATAAGTTTTACGCAGTTTTAGTGCGTAGTATTTTCGGCCCTTATACAGCCACCTTGCACTACCTATTGATTACTATTATGTTGGCGCTCTTTGACCATCATTGACCCTTGTGCCATTAATAATATCTGGGGTTTAACGTCCCAAAACCACGATATGATTATGAGAGACGCCGTAGTGGAGGGCTCCGGAAATTTCGACCACCTGGGGTTCTTTAACGTGCACCTAAAGCTAAGTACACGGGCCTCAGACATTTTCGCCTCCATCGAAAATGACCTTTGTGCCATTAACCACCATTATAATAATCATCAGTCACCATCATCATATATAGGCGCACACATTCAAACGCACGCACGAACATACATAAAGGGTGGTTAAATCTTCCACCAGTTTTCTGGCTACGCCCCTGGCGGTTACGAACCGCCGCAGCTTATAAACAGCGTCGATAATGTGCGCCCAGCGGTCACCGCTGAACCGGGAGATGCTGAACGACGAACTGCGGCCGCCTTTGGCCCGAGGCTGAAGCAGAGGCGCCATCTCTCCACTGGTCGATGCATCGCTACGACTTCGCCAGCGCGGCGGGCGACAAGAAAACTTAAACTGGATTTTGTTTTTCTTTATTCTTTGGTAGGATCAATGTAATGAAGTACGGTATCTTTCGAAAGTGCGGTTTGGTTGCCATTCTATGCTTTAATTACTCCATTATTCTATTACTTTTCATTTTGTTCCAACCTCGGAATGGCGGAACCTTATACGAGCTTCACATCACAACAGTGACGAAGACGCTGCTAAAGTTTCTACAAGTAAGCCGCCTCGCTGAACGACTATGACACACTACTGTGTGTGTGTGTGTGTGTGTGTGTGTGTGTGTGTGTGTGTGTGTGTGTGTTTTGTGCCCATCTCTCCTCATTCTTTTATCTCCCTGTCTTCCCTTCAGGATAGCAAACTGATACTTACTTCCGGTTAACGTCTCCGCCTTCTACGTGGCATGTATCATTTGTTTCCATATCATTTGTTGACTTACCATTTCGTTTCCTAATTCTGCATAGATGGTCACTAAATCAGCACATCCTTTTGCTTTACAGCTCCGAGTATACAAATAGTCAAAATAAGTGCCTCTCCTTTTGCTGTCGGCAATTTAGTGCATGTTCATCACTGTCTAAGGCCAATGGATCAAGTCACTACTGATGTGTACCACCTCTTGCAGAGCTCACTCTCGCGTAGAAGTTGAGTTAGGTAGACCTTCATATTGGCCTACAACATGACAACTAGTTTCCTGTTACTACAGAATTCACCTTCCAGAAAACTGTACTCGTTAGGCCAGTGGTTCTCAGCCATAGAAGTTTCAAGTTTCAGGGACCCCTTGTGGACTGGTGGAAGTGATTAGGGACCCCTTTGCAGTGATAAAAACGGGGGTGGGGGAGGGGGTCATAAATTAACACATCATGCAGCGTGAAATAGGCGCATTTTATTTCTCCCTGGCAGAGAATGGTCAAACCAAAAGGCCACACCGATTCGATTTCAACAGCTTGTCAATAAGTTGCGCGGTCTGCAGCCACATTCAACCAGTTTCTAGCTATGTTTGCTTTTCAAATATGCAAGCCTGGAAAAAGCACGCTCGCGTGCTGATGTTGTAGAAAACGGTGCACAACAAAATCTTTACAACCATCTCATGGCTGTAATATAAGTCAGCTCCGCTGCAATGCATATATGTTATGCGCTGAAGCATAAAAAAAAAATCAGAAGTTGTCGCATTCACGGGAAATGGCTTCGCGGACTCCCTGGGGTCCGCGAAGAGAACCACTGCTTTAGGCCTACTGGTATGAATATAGTTTATCATGCAATATTATTTTCTTTGAACAGTACAGATTTATAAATTGATGTCTGGTGGAAAATTCAATTCGGCCAACTTTCATATACAATCTTTTGCTTGATACGCGTTAAAATGAAAAATAAAGAACGAAATTTATCAGCAGTATATCTTACAATCAGCGAAATGTATTTTCTGAGGTTGTCAATCTTATCTTCGCTACACTGCAGTGACTGTCACTGTCACAACTGTCCTTTGATTCTACAGTTATCGGGTCACACCCAGACAGTGATCTCTCTCTCTCTCTTTCTCGCTGTTTCTATAACGCCTATGTGTACATGTTCTGTGTCCGGCATCATAGGAAGTAGCATTTTAGTATGACCGCTCAATGCACCCACCTAAACAGTACGCATTTCGACCAATAATTCACTTTTGCCCGTATGTTGTCCCGGCGATTTCGTTGTAAGCTCAAAGGTCCTTTCAGTTCTGTAACACCAAGAAATACAACAACTCAGGGTCGCCCCCCCCCGCCCCCATTTAAAAAAAACAAGAAAATTCAAGTGAAGTAGCAGCCACAAATAAGCCAACTTATGTCTCCATAATATTTTCCCTCTTTTTCAGTGGTGTTCGCAGGGCGTACAACCTTAAGATAATAATGGGCCGGGAGAATGTGAAAGATTGCCGACTGTGTTCCGTATTGGCTTAACTCTGCACGCGGCTTAAAGCGTCATCGAAATTACCCACACAAGACTGTCGACTGCAGTGATATCACAGCGAGGTTTTTCCAAAGTAGCCGTGCAGAGCTGTGATCACCCTTTACCCTTAAGCGCGAGAATAAGGAAGCAAGAAATATCGGGTTGCAGTTGTTGATTCAAGCCTTCGTTTCTTTTTTTTTTTTTGCGCGCGTTATTTTTCTTTCGACACAAGCGACAACGAACCGCCTCTGTTCCGGCGCTTTCGCGCTCGGGGTGAAATCAGCGAGGCGTTGCAGCGATCCGAGCACGCGGCCGTTTACGTACAATACACAAAACACACAACGCATCGGGCGGTGAGACAGCGAGCAGAATCAGAGAGAGCGCGAGATAGCGGGGCTCGAGAGACGGCGATGCACTCGTGTACCCTGCAGCGTCCAAGCAAGCAAGCAAGCAGGCGCGGGCAGGCAGGCAGGCGAGAAAGGGGCGAGCCAGAGCTTGTTTTAAATGCAGGGCGCGTGTGCGGAGCGCCGAAGAGGGTTTCACCCCCTTTGATGATCCGGAACCTCACAGCTGAGCTCCAATTTTGCACGCGCGCACTGGAGACAAGGCGTCCGTTCGGCCGCGAAGGGGGTGTTTTGTAGCGCCGCTCATGCGTCGCCCACCGAAATCTCCCTCCTCTCCTCGGCGCCCGTGGTGGGACGAGTCGGTGTTGTAAGTCTAGCTCAACCAGAAAGAGAGAAAGATGGCGAGACCACGGCTTGCTAAAGCGGGAGAAGGGTTGGAAATTTTGATGGTGGTGAAGAAATAGCGGTTGCGGGGATATCGGGAAAAGGCTCAGGAGCTTGGTATATACAATAGACAGCTTTAACTGTATATACATATAGAAGCGAATTCGTGAGATCGTGAAACCTGAGCCGTGTCCGTGTACCGCTTTGTTCTACGTTGTAAGAGCGCACAGAGTGGGTTTCGAGGGTATTCGTAGTTACTTTCTCTGCTCAAAAAAAGATAAAAAAAGAAAAAGAGAACTGAGTGGGTTTCGAGGGTATTTGTAGTTACTTGCTCTGCTCACAAAAACAGAAAAAGAGAACTGATGGGGTTGATATGGACCTGGAATTTCCTATTGTTCACCGCAATCCTAACTTGTTCACATATATGTATATTTATATATATATAAAGGTGATGAAATTCTGAGGAACTAAAGTGAGCTTTCCCGGGATACTGCTCTGAATTTTTATTTCGGCACTTCCATCTGCTCTGCTTCAAAGAAACCCAAAGCAGATTCCATCTGCTTTGGGTTTCTTTGAAGTGGCTGAAGTAAATCCTAGAACTATTCGAGAAGAAGTTTCCTTCGAGCTATCTTTGTCAAGTTAGCGACAGCCTTACATTTTTAAAGTTAGTATTCGACCCCATCACTTTTCAGTCTTGAGGACATAGCCTTCGCGGTTTGCTGATGCGTACTACCTCGGCGCAGTAGTTTATTCACAGCTGGCGCTCTCGACCACTCCCTCGGCGCAAAAAAAAAAAAAAAAAAGGAGGCGGGAGGAGGAGGTGGAATTATTCATCTGTATGAGAAGTATCTCATATTTCGTGAGAGGAAGACCTTCACAGTGATTCGTGAATACAATGCGCTGAATTCCGTAATGGAAATGATCCAAGTGCATGACATCTGCGTACGAATACGCAGCGAACATTAGAGGAATGCGCGGATGTACTGTGGTTGTTTCTGTCACGTCGCAATAAAGTTTGAAACATTTTAGGGTTCAATACTAACATATGGGTGAGAAACCTATAGAGAATATTAAAGAAACTCGGTAAAATTGGCAGATTCCACGCCTTGTGGGAATCGCTTTCATGCGTAGCATTCAGCGAGTAGATGTCTATGCTGCATTTTATGGCTTTCAGCCAAGCGTTACGAGGTGGATCGACGTGTTTTTGTAAGCGTAGTAGTTGTGTGCACATCGTGGCCTTACCAGGCACGTCGACTACACAGGCATTTAAAGGGTAACTTACGGACTGACGTAACGTCAACACTCACTTTCTAGCACAGACGTCAGTATTATTGAAAAGAAGTGCACTTTATAATGCGATGATGATATCGCACGTAACTTTCGTTAGCGTATTCCTGTGGTGTCGAGCAACGGTGGAATATAGCTTCCTGAATCATACAAATGCAAGCGTAATGTTTATTAGGCGGAGCCAACACTAGAACCCCAATTGCCGTCAATCCGGCATGACGCCTGTATCATAGGAGAACATATTGCTTTATTGCTTTGTCCTATAAAATTAGATAGCCAGCACTGTAATCAATTGATGTTGCACCGACATTACGCCTGCATACGGTCTTTTTCCAGAGCAGTTTCAAGACGTGCCGTGGTTCTGTGGTAGAATACCTGACTGCCACACATAATGCTTGCTGGGATCCTGATTTTTATTCTTTGCATTCGTCAGGTCACCGCTGCCGATGTCCGTTTTTTCCTTAGACTCCAACATTTAAATTATACGAATGTGTGTTCTCTCATGTTCCTGGGAAGACAAACTGTCAATCACCTGTGGCTCATACCCGCTTATAATGTGGCCCGTGGTATACGGTTATGTGCCATGCGTGTCTCGAGGAAAGGGTTTGACGTCGTACGCGACAGGATTTTCGCGTTATTCATGTCATGACGGGACAATCATATTAGTCAAACCATCTTACCCTCCCATGCCAAGTTATGTCTACACCAAGATGAAGAGGCGATCACGAGAGCACCCAGACGTAGGCGGATAGATAGATAGATAGATAGATAGATAGATAGATAGATAGATAGATAGATAGATAGATAGATAGATAGATAGATAGATAGATAGATAGATAGATAGATAGATAGATAGATAGATAGATAGATAGATAGATAGATAGATAGATAGATAGATAGATAGATAGACAGACAGACAGACAGACAGACAGACAGACAGACAGACAGACAGACAGACAGACAGACAGACAGATAGACAGATAGACAGATAGATAGATAGATAGATAGATAGATAGATAGATAGATAGATAGATAGATAGATAGATAGATAGATAGATAGATAGATAGAACGTGTACTTCTCGTTGTGCCGAATATTTTCTTAAACATTTTTGCTTTCATCAGACTCTCTCTCTGTCTCTCTTTTGAATAATTTTCAATGCATAATGGCGAATAACTCACAGAAGGGTAGCTTAAGGCCTGTTTTTTCAGTATTTACCTCTTAATTTACCTTCTGCCACATCAACGTGTTAGAAATCGGGCCATCTTTTAAAGCACACTGAAGCACCGTTTAATGTTTTATATCAATTTAACATTTTATTATTTTATTGGCGCCAATATTCCCTATACGGCATAAGTTAATTAAAAAGGAACAGTTAGGTTTCCTAGATAAAATCGAGGAGCGGTCGATGCAGAAGACCGTTCGTCCAGTGCGGTAAGTTGCTGAGATGATTCTGAGGAACCACCTATTATAAATAGGTCAACAGCTTTGGCTTCGTGATCACGTAAGCTCTTCATTCGACGATTGTCACTTTAATATTTTGGGTATAAGCAGAGTTCTATGACGCTATGCGTATTGGTGTTCGTGTTTATGCATACATAACACTGTGCGAGAGACGCCATGTGCCTAGTGCCGGAGTGTTTCAGATACAAACACGAAAGTTTAACCAACACTGCGCGCCTCCATGTATAGAGGAAAGCTTCGCGAAATGTTTCATTCGTTACTTTTTTTCTAAAACGAGGCAGGAGTGTCACAAGTCATCTTCTTCGTCTATACTCCAGTCATTCAATGTGACCGCTGCAGAACAGCCGGCGCGGTCACATAAAAGAGAGGGAGAGAGTGAAAGCGCGTATCAGGAAACGGCGCGTTTCTTGCCATTCCTGACGGAAGTACTCGAAACACCTCTCGCAGGAACCATGCATAAATGTTATTCAAGGACCAACTATATAAAGCATACCTCGGCCCTGTCTCTTCTTTTTTTCTTTATGACTCACTTGTTTTCGCTTTTCGTCACAGTGAGCTGTGCGCTTACTTGTATATTTCAGACTTTTTTTTTTTGTCAATGGCAACGAATTTCCTGTTTCAGCCCTCATTTTGGTGCTCCGGGCTCTTCCGGGTGATTCAGCCCTTCTCCTGTCCGTCTGGAAGCAAGCCACGCGCACTCCTGATGCCAGTCAACAAACGCACAAAGCCCAAGCCATTCGCTATAGCCGTCTGCGTGGACGGCTGAGCCCTTACCAAGGTTGGCTCGGTCTTCGTGCCTTGCGGCCGGCCGTTTGTGCTCTTCAATTTGTCCGGACCGCTCCGTTTTCTTCGCTCAGACCTGCCCGCGCCACCGCTTGCCGTCGGGGCCCCTGTTTGTCTCGCTCTCTGCATACGAAATCATGCGTTGTGCTGTTGCCGCTGAAGTCCCTCGCGTGGCTGGCGAGCAGGTCCGTCGGCTGACTGTATATCCAGTCCACTCAGAGAATAGAGAGAGAGAGACAGAAAGAGAGAGGGGGGCGGGGCAGGAGACAGACCGCGTCGCTGCTTTGTACAGCGCAGCACTTCACTACCGTTTTTGGGCATATGGAAACACACATACATATATACGTAGTCACACATAGAATCTCGTCTCCTTCGGAGCATCTTTCCCCGTCCGGCATGCAGGCCGCTGGAGGACTGGGCTCGCCGCCGACCGCAAACGAGGCATTTGCATTCCAAACAGACTATGCACCGCGCGTGCGGCGTCCGTCCGCGCATCCACACGCGCCCGATCGATGTGTACCCCGCGCATTCAAATTGAAGAACGAAAAACGCTGCTATCGGAAACGAAACGGGCCTCGCAACAGCGACAAAAGAGGCAGCAAACGAGTGGGGAGCGAGAGCACGTCTAACGTCGTCCCCCACGGTCGACTTCCCGCAGAAAGGGATTCGAAAAGTCCGCGTCGTCACTAAGGCCCTTTCCAGGCAATTGTTGTTTGTTTCGTTTTGTTTCAGCCGAACCCGCGGGACAGTTCAAGCCTGCGGCTTGGCGGGTGCGTCGTATTTACTGGTTCTCAAAGGGAAATCCCACTGATGCAGGCAAGGGCTTCGTATACAAGAGTGTGCTTGGTGTCTTTCCTTCCACGTCCCTGTTGAGCGGGCCTCGTCTGCTCCGTACTAAGCGTGTGCTGTATCTTCAGTGTGGACCACGACGTTGTCCTCCTGCTACGTGTCTGATGATCAGCCGCAGGTCTGTGTCGCGCAGACGTATAATGCGCCTGTAGTCGCTCCGTTATTAAGGCGAAAGCCTTAGAAGCCTCACCAAATACGAAAATTGACCGTCGGCGTCGGTGGCGTCAACACGAGTGATGCAAGAAATCATCACGTGATGACATCATGACGCCACAGATCACCCGAATATGTGACGTCATAATGACGTCGCTATGATGTCACATGATGGCGTCACCACGTGACATCGTCGCTTGGTCAAAGGTGGGCCGATCACGGAGGCAGGGCAAAACCAGGTCAGGCGCAGAAAGCTTGCAATGCCTCCGATCCTGGAGGCAGCGAAAAACAACGTTATACATTATGTGCCGAAAGCTTTCGGAGGGTGCCTTGGAAGATCAATACATCGACTGAGAAGAAAAAAGAGGGTGGCTTTCGCCTTCGAGTCGTCTTAGGCGAAAGCATAAGTGACCCTGTGATATCTTTAGCTTGTTGTTCTATGACGCTAAAGGGAACACCATTCGGCATCGCTACGATTCTTCGCGTGAGTCTGGCGCACCTATACGTGAATTTTATGCCGTGCTCTTGTCGTTCGGGGGCTTTGAAAACAAAGAACGCGAGGGGGGCGTATAGGAGTTCCTGATCCATTTTTATTTCCTTATCAGCCTGCCACCTTTCCGTCACAAACGTAGTGGTGCGTGGTTCATTTGCATGTTTGACCTTTCGTCCCTGTTACGTGCCAACCTTCCATAATGTGCTACAAGAATGCCAATGTGTATACTATGCAGTCAGATACTAAAAAGGGGACACGTCATAGCGAACAAATCAAAGAGTACCTTTCTTCCAGTGAACGAAGTGGGACTGCTATACGGAGTAATTGCGATCGCCAGTGATGAACTAAAACGTTAAATTCTATTAAATCACGAAGGGCGCTTACCGATTCTATATCTACTGTTGATCAAAATATTCATCATCACGTAAAAACACCTCTCATTTTTTTAGCGAGTTAGGGCAGCGTGCAGGATCGCACTAATCTATAGCTGTAACCGATGGGACCACACTGGTCACTGCTAACTCGGGGCAGTGTAGACCCATAAGTCAGGCACCAAGCTATAGCACAGCTACCGGGAATCATAACATAGCTGATATACTGACTCGAGCCCTGCATACGATGCCTGCTCAGCAAACGTTATCCTGCCGCGTACGAGCATTCCGTGTATGTGGAGAACTGCGCTAATATACTCGGTACACGTGCGCGAACACTACACGTGCGCTCATATCGTACGAGTTCTTACACTCTTAGCGCGCACCTACGCGCGCCGATGCCTTACATTACCCAAAACTGCGGCTCCGTTGTAAGCGCACACAATGTATACACGCCTCCTCGCGTTCCACGCCACGCTTGTTTCGCGGCCCCATCCATCGCGTCTCTCATACCACGCGCGCGAGACCCTGTGTCCTCCGCATAGTGTGTTTCATATAATATAGACACGCGTGTTTTCTATGGCCCGCAACTGCCGGCAGCGGCGGGCTCGCTGCTTCGCAGCGTGTAGTTCCAAGCTTGCGAGGGTCCACTGTCATCTTTCCGCGGCGCTCCGGCGTGCCGGCGCGCCGAGGTTGTCGGTGTGCACGCCGCGGTTGCAGAGCTTGCCCGAAGTGCCGAGAAGAGAGACAGCAGAGCGGGGGCAGAAGCGGGGAATACTCATTATGATAATGCATGCAAATGGCGCCCCAGACGCGAATAGTGATGAACGCGCTGTCGCGACGGTGGGTCACTATGGAGGAGAGAGCATCATCATCGTCGACGCCGTCTCGCCGCCCGCGGTTCGGGCCCCGGAAAACAATGGGATGATGAACGGCCCCCTCTTCGCGCCGTGCGTCTACTGCTTTTGCACCACGGCTGCTGGGCACGACGCGTGGCGTGGTCTGCAACGAGCGCGCGAGTCTCGAGCACTGTGTAGTGTATGTAGTCTTCGCTATACGCCTACGCGTAGACGAGGCCTGAAGCACCTTCGCAGCGACATCGCCTCGCAAATTGTTGTTACGCGAGGAAGAAAAATAACGAGCGGATGAGCTCGAAGCTTTGCTCACCGCACGCCATGTGCAATCTCTCATTCGCGTTCGCTCACACTGATTCATCGTAACGTGAAGTGTCGTGCATGCCATGTAGTTGAAGGGGCAGTATAAGTATACTTCTTTATGCCAGCGCGCGTAGTGTCCGGAAACGCTGCGATAAAGTTCATAATAACGCGATACGCGGTAAACTTCGGTTATTGAATCTTTTTCTTCTTAGCCACTTCGCTAATGTTCAACGTAGTTTGGTCGTTATGCCGAACTGCGTAAAGATCGTTAGACGTCTCATTTGTGAGGTCGTCAACCGATGTGAGTGAGTGAGTGAGTGAGTGAGTGAGTGAGTGAGTGAGTGAGTGAGTGAGTGAGTGAGTGAGTGAGTGAGTGAGTGAGTGAGTGAGTGAGTGAGTGAGTGAGTGAGTGAGTGAGTGAGTGAGTGAGTGAGTGAGTGAGTGAGTGAGTGAGTGAGCGAGCGAGCGAGCGAGCGAGCGGGGGTGTGTGTGTGTGTGTGTGTGTGTGTGTGTGTGTGTGTGTGTGTGTGTGTGTGTGTGTGTGTGTGTGTGTGTGTGTGTGTGTGTGTGTGTGTGTGTGTGCGCGCGTGCGTGCGTGCGTGCGCCTGATGCCTTGGGTTACTTAGGTGGGAGACGAAAGCGCAGGATGTAGTCACTAACAAGGTTACAGCCATTATCGCCTCCCACAATAACTCACATATTTGTCCTGTCTGTCCGTGAGGGCCACTTGGGTAAACACGAGTGATCTAAAGTGCCACAACGACGGAAACTTATACTCCTTTAAACGCGTGGCAATACCGCTGCATGGTGTCAGATAAAACAAAGGAATGATGCTAAATTTTCTTTCTTTCTTTCTTTCTTTCTTTCTTTCTTTCTTTCTTTCTTTCTTTCTTTCTTTCTTTCTTTCTTTCTTTCTTTCTTTCTTTCTTTCTTTCTTTCTTTCTTCCTTTCTTTCTTTCTTTCTTTCTTTCTTTCTTTCTTTCTTCTTTCTTTCTTTCTTTCTTTCTTTCTTTCTTTCTTTCTTTCTTTTATTTGATCCTTTTCGATACGTCACGAACGATGCTCGGGACCAAGCAGCAGTATGAAGGGAAACGTAAACAAACCATTAAAGGCGAAAGAACGACTGCATCTGGCAGCTTTTGCTGCCGCTGCACCTCCCTCCGCCATCACGGCGATCCCCTCTGCTTGCATGCGAGATAGCAGCGAAAGCGCGACTTTTAAAGCTCATTTGGGGGTAAAAAAAACGGCGAAAGGGATTAGAGCGTGCCCGCGCCGCCACGGGTGTAAATACGGACGCTCGTAAAAACAAATCAGCGTGGCCGCACCGCTGCTTGCTGCGTTTGCCTCTCGTGAGCGCACGCGTGCGCATCTGCGGCAGTGCCGGCGAACCAAGCTTCAAAAATTTGAAAGTGTCTCGCAGCGATAAGCAAGTTTTACGGGCGCCGAGCAGGACAAAAGAGCCCTGCGAGAAGACGAACACTCCAACTTGGCAGAGACGAAGTAAGAGAGAAAACGAAAGAAAAGGTTCGAACGGTCTCTACTGGGTCCGCGAGACAAGAACGGGGCGTGCTGGAAGATAGAGAAGGCATCAGCGAGGATGCGTGCATTCGCTGCGTTTATTGTTTTCCTCGAACGTTTGTGAGAGTCACACGCCTGTGTTTGCTAGTTGCCGCCTTTATTGCCGTTGCAGAGAGGATTACATTATAGGGAACCCGCTTCGAGCTAGCGCTTTGGACGATTGCATTGCCTAACTCCTGTGCGCTTCAGTGTGTTCGACGTTCATGGCGTGCTGAATGACCTGTTTTACAGAAGAGGAAAGCTATAGTCATGGCTTTCTGCATCCTATAACTGGACGAATGATTGAGTCAGGGAGTGTGCGAGCGTGTAAGGAGCTAATAAACCATACTTAAGTGCAGGATACATGTACTTAGAGCTCGGTACGGCAGCTAATAGTATACATGAAAAACTATCCTGGAATTTCCCAAGGAACTGTCTCATTTTTCTTTTATAACTAACGCTGATATCGTGGGGACTGCATGCCAACCGCAAAAGTCTCCTAACACGGGTTACATTTGTCGCTAACGTACGTCTGTCAGGAGACGAGCACATATTTATGAAGTCTGACGCGCCAACTTTTACATATGGCTTTTCCGTACAGCGTACGGCGTTTTCTTTGTTTTTTTTTGTTTTTTTCCTAATTTGAAGTCATTTTTTTCATCTTTTATGCCCACTCCTGTATAGACCTGAACAGGCATACAGTATTGAATAAATAAATCAATGTATATATACTGTATGACATTCTACCGCTAGTGAAAACAACACACACAATAAAGGCACGAACACCACTACATGGACGGCACTTCCAACTGATTTATTTCGAGCATGAAACAGGGCGTAGATATACATGTGACACACAATAGCGGCAGAATGTCATGCAGTAAGCAATACCAACTAGGCCAAGAAGAAGATCTCCTCAATGTATACATAGTTCCATTTCAGCATTTACTGTCCACGTGACATGGAGTTTGAAATGTTTTAATACCGGAGGTGTTTAAGCCAGTCGAAATCTGTCCAACGCGAACAGAAAAACCTCGGACGGGTATGCTCCACAGGAATTGGGCAAGCCTCACTACCGTATACAGCAGGTGCGAGGGTTAAACGAGAACGAACACGTGAAAGGAGAGAGAGATGGAGAGAAAGAAAGCGATTGAAAGAAAGAGTAAAATAGACAGAAATAAAGGGAATAAGGACTCAAAAAGATTGAAAGACAAAAAAAAAAGACAGACAGAGAAAGAGCTAGGACGAAACAGACGCAAAAAAGAGAAAAAACAGAGAGCAGGACAGAAAGACAAAGACAGACATAAATAGAGAGAAACAAAGAAAGAAAGAAGACGCGATAAATAGAGAGATAGAATGAAAGAAAAGAAAGATAAAAAAGGAAGAGCAAGAAAGAAAAAGATATAGATAGGGAGATAAAGAAAGAAACTTCAAGAAACAGATACAAAAAGAGGTACAAGAAACATAGAGAAAGAGAAAGATAAAAATAAAGAGAAACAAGAAAGGCCGCCTAGCTCTGCCCTTCCGTCAGGCTTGGCACGACTAGTGCGATGCTGCCATAACTTTTTCGTAGGTATTTCACCCGATAATCCGTACATTTTTTTTTACTTGTTCTTTGCAGATTGTGCAACCATGGAGAGAAGGAGTATCTGCTGTGGCCAGACAGGCAAAGTAAGCTGGTCATTCCATTCTAGGTATTTTAAGAGTTCACTTAAGCACAGCCAACACCGATGGAAGAGAGTATCTCGCAAGGTCTCTGTAACCGCATCACTAAATCATTTAGTCCTTGATTTAAATTAGTAACAAATCTATGCTGAAAAAATCCTACCTGGTGCGCGCAGCCTCCTATAGTGGATTGATCACCGAGTAATAATAATGTGCACTTTTTTCAAGCGTTGTATGCTGAAGGATAGGTATAGCGCTCTATTATTCACTCTATACGTTTCAAGGCATGATATTATGATCTGTCCACACTTGACGATCACCGGAATGCGAAGACTACGCAACTATGCAATGTTTTCTAAATTGAAACTTTACATACAGTCCAAGATCAAAAAGGGAGCAGACAGATGGATACACGGAGTGGGATAGGTTTGAAACAGGAGAAAGTGCCTCAGAGCAGGCTGGCCTCAGAGCACTAGCCTGCTCTGAGGCACTTTCTCCTGTTTCAAACCTATCCCAACTTTACATACAGTATGTTCGACTGGTGGAGTCTCACGTTCAGAAACCAAGCTTTTCTCTCTCACTGTGACGTCATTCAAGTGTACATAGGCGTGCGAACGGGGGGCGGGGGGAGTGGGTGTCATGGATGCCCCCCCCCCCCCCTTCCTATTGCCTCGTCTGGGCACTGCGTTCTGATCGTAAGGGTATCAGTGGGGAGAGATCGGGAAGACCAAGGTACACTGCGGTACAGCCCCTCACCCCCCCCCCCCCCCCCTTCCCAAATGGAGGCCCCTGCTCTGCAAGCGTATTATTTACATACACGAGGGCGTTTGCATTCTGTCCTAATCGAAATGCGGTTACACCAGATGGGAATCGAACCGTCGACCTCAGTCTCGTCATCCGAACGCCGCACTCACTGAGCCACTACGCGACGGGTTAAATCCGAGGCTTCGCCGTAAGCTCGTCTTCGCAATACGTTTCGTCGCTCGTTGTTGTCCGCGGGATTCATCTCCGCACGTATTACCAGCAGGAAGAAGGAAACGTACGCAAGGAAAATATTTTCTTTAGTATTCGTTCCCACAACTGGTGGAGGAGGGAACGTGCTAGCGGAGGCGAACCGAAGCTGTATACACGAAGGGCGTGTGATACCCACTCAGGGAGCTTGAAGACAGCTGAGCTCCACTAAATCCACGTATGCACGCGTCATGCTGTATAGAAGGGATAAACTCGAACGCCCCTGCGCCCCCTTTCAAACGGTTTAATTTTGTCTCTACTATTTCTTTCTTCTATCCACAACAGTTGCAACCTGCAGTTGCATTGTACACATGCACGGGTACATATAGGTCGCCAGACCACGAGCAGCGGATCTTAAAAGTTTTTGCGTGCATGCGGGCCCGCTCAGTTATATAATGCCGCACTATTCCCCTGCGATGATGTCGATTCCTTGTAGCTGTTGTTTAGCTGTTATTTCTCGTGTTGATTGCTTATCTTATGTGGTTTCTTTTTTCTCTTCAAAGCTTGAATTTGTAATGCTAGCGTGCGCCCTCTCACGTGCGCTTCTTTTTCTGTATACATGGCTGTCAAGTGCGGTCGCTTAGATTGAAGGGGTTGCGCGCGGAGATTGAACTCTCGCGCGCACAGCGCCCACTTTTTTCTTTTTTTTTTGGATCGGCGGAAATTGGTAGGTTTATCGAAGCCCGCACATTTCCTGTCGAAGAGAATAACTTAAGAACAAATAAGAACAAGTGGCGTGTTGCCTTTACCAGCCGCAGTGGCGCAGCGTCTATGTAGTCTTCCACTGCTGAACAACTTCGAGCTCTCGAATACCGGCCATGCATGGTTACCGGATTTCTATGGTAGGAGATGCAGAAACGCTTATGCGCTTAGATTTAGACGTGCGCTAAAGAACTCCGCAAGAGAAAGAAGAAAGGAAAGACAAGGAGGTTAACTAGTTGGACGTTTGGTTAGCTACCCTGCGTTGGAGGAAATGTATATATAGATGAAGCGAGTGAATGGAAAGTAGAGAGAGCACTAGCATGCGACACTGACGGAGCTATAAAAAAAGTGAATGGGCTATGTATGTGGTACAGTCGTCCTCGTGTGTACCGCGCTCGTGCGTGAAAGTAAGAGAGCACTAATCGTGCGTACACTTAAAGGAGCATATCAAGTTGAATGGAGCTATGTTATGTGGTACAGCGTCCGCCTCCTCCCGCGTGGTACTGAGTCGACTGCCACTGCACGCGCACCACAGTTTTTTCTAAAAAGATAAAGGTACCCGAACCAGGCGTTCCATAGAATGTTCGTAATCATCTCGAGAAGGGTGGCATCTCCTTTCCGCTCTTATCTGTGTTGCATTACCTACCCAACCGACCCTACTATTTTGGCCCTCTCTCTGTTATAGGTTCGATAAGTTCGCGCATTTTCCTAAAACCAAACAACCATATCATTTCAATGCAGATAAGATATCAGCGTAAAACACACACATAAAAAACAAGAAAACGACGGAACGACATTTTTTTTTTCTTAGCCTGTCCCGTCGTTTCCTTCTTGCTTTTTTTTTTTGTTTTACGCTGGTATTTTTTGCGTATTGACAATATACCAACCAGCCCAGTTCAATGCCTTATCACTACAGTACCCTATATCAACTCTACAGGCGATCGCAGAGACCTGTCGACTGTCCACACTTGGACTATCCACACTAGGGCGAAACTACAGTCTTTATCATGTTATCACTGGTGCTTCGCGGTTAATGTATTATCTCATTCGTGGTCAGTCGCGTTCCAATGGCTTATTGGCCAAGGTCAAGCTGCTTGTTCCAGCCTGTTTACTATGGAGGACACCGATGTATGAATATGCGGAGGAAAATAAAGCTAAACAGGATTGAATTAGAAACTAATGTAAACGATACGTCAGTTTGATCGCTCTGGAACGCCATGCAGAACGAATCGACGCAGATATAATGGCGGATATAATAATACATGAACTGTGGACGGGCCTTGTATGACGAAATTATAACCCACGCCGTTCACAGAGTATACGCCATAACGAGTCTACGAAAATCAAGTACCACTGTTGTCCGATTTGCGCGATACGTCATCCGACGCTATACAATGCACGGGGCGATTTCATCGATTCGGCGCGCTCGAATCGGTTTCATCTGGAACTTGTTTACAATTCGACCGCTTAACTCGACTCTAATGACCGCGTAAGCGTGACAGCGACCGCTGCCGTTGCTCCGTCAACATCGCTTTTATTGCACACTCGATTCCGCAACTAATTTATGCGCAGCGTTTGCTCTGTGTGGGCGAAAGCAGTCTCTATATCATTCAGACAAGGGCAACCTCGCTAAACAGCGCTAAAGATGAAAAAAGAAAATAATCTAGAAGAAGAGAGCTAGAAATGATTTTGTCGCGTGGCATATGCCAATCTCCGTTCCTATAGGGCACGCCGTATACTATGCGCGTAAAGCAAAGTGCTTGATCATTTGCGGATGATTTTTTCTGATGCTTCGTATATGTCTACGGCGCAGTTTGCAGCTTGTTTTTTCTTATCCAAGTATATATAGAAAGGGGTGCTCGCCTCGCACATTGTTTCACTTGTCGCATGAATTGTATACATATACACCAATAGCTATAAGCGCTGGAAGTTTGGGATCGCGGCATGAATAAGTAATGCAGTCTCCGGTAAAAAGAAAAAAATCAATGTCGATCGTGTGTTCGTACGCCAAGGGAACGTTGTTTCCGTGCGCTCTACGTTTAACGGTTTCGCTCGCTACGTATCTATACGCATTTGTATGTAGACTGAACCGGCCGAAGCTTTCCTCGCTCGGTGTTTCGTTCAGGCACAGGTCATCATTATCTGTCCGTCCTTCTGTCTAATATCGTTCGGCACGAATGTCCAGACGTTTGATTTCCTGCAGCCAGCAAAGCTGGATGGGGGGCGCGGAGAAGTCGGACGTGCCCACACGTGACATTTGTTCTCTTTCATTACGTATTTTCCTACTTTACGTTGTGTGCACCGTTTCGATTATGTATGTCCATAGCTCTGCCGCGCTTAGATATGTAGCGGGTGCGCTCGCCCGCCTTCGCGGCAGGATGTTCACAACTTATCGGATTCGTCTCGCATACAATGGACCCTGTGTTATCGATCGCCAATTCTTTTTTTATGCCGGGAACGTATTAAAAATATATACTTATGCCTTTTTTCCTTCCTCTCTTTTCTTTTTCGGTATTTTTCCTGCGCTTCATTGACCGAACTGCAACTTAAAGCGTGGTCGATCATTGTTTCCTTTCAGCTAACCCATGCATTACAGAAACTGATCTTTTGTCGAGGAAATATCTCGTATTATTTTTTTTATGCTTTATCAGCACGCCAGTGGTGTACTAAGCACGCTCACGCGCTGCTGTTTCCGCGCTTTTTTATTTGTACCAGTCCTTACTGAATTCATTGATTCTGCAGTAGGGGAGATTCGTAATGAGGTAATGGGAGATTGGGGAGTTGGTAATGATATTCAGGAGTTTATTTTCATGGTTGTTTTTGACCGTTTCTTTAAATTAAGTTGGCACTCACTTCGTTTCATTTTGAACATGAGTGACTACGTTAGGTTCAACAGGCTAACGTATTTTACCTATTTATATTTTTTACTGTCTAGGAAGGATTTCACTGCATCAGCCATGTCTCCTTAAATAATCGTGATTATAGCGTTACTGGCTGCTGCTATCGAAACCTATCAGTTCTCTTAAGCGCTGTTTTATTATGGCGAAAGCCTTAGATGCCTCATCAAACGCGAAAATTGACCGCGAAAATTGACAACACGAGTGATGCAAAAAATCATCACATAATAACGTCACCATATGACGTCATCATGACTTCGCATATTGAAAAATTTGACGTCATT
The DNA here is from genome assembly GCF_013339695.2 of Rhipicephalus sanguineus. Lineage (NCBI taxonomy): Eukaryota > Metazoa > Arthropoda > Arachnida > Ixodida > Ixodidae > Rhipicephalus > Rhipicephalus sanguineus. The sequence goes on from NC_051181.1 coordinate 117,020,329, forward strand.
ATGACGTCACGTGACTTAACGTCACGTGATGATGTCATCACATGACATCGTAGTTTGGTCAAAGGTGGGCCCATCACGGCGCCACTGCAAAACCATGTGCGGTGCCTCCGATCCTGGAGTCAGTGGAAAACCACGTTGGCTGTATTCACACGACGGATGTGAGCACGGACGAATCAGTCACGTGACATGTGACGTGATTCAGATCGCTCCGCCGCCAGCATTCACACGATAGGGGAGAATTCACGCTACAAGGGCGGATTTCGGCATTTCTTCCCAAGGATCCCAACTGTGATTTGGGCTTCCGTCGTTTCACGAATCGCTCCGTGCCGACCGAGGCGGGTCCGCGGAAACGGGTGACGTGTGGTGGCGTAGTATGCAATCCGCGGGCTCGAATCGCGATTTGGTCCATCGTGTGAATACAGCTCTATACGTGCAAGAAGCTTTCGGAGGGTGGCGGGACAGCATCAATGCAATTGACTGAGAAGGAAAAGATGGCTTTCGCCTTCCAGTCGTCTTAGGTGAGTGCACAAGGGATCCTGCGAGTTTTTCTTCACCTACTATGCAGCATACAGCCCATTCAAGCACACTGCTCTTGGCATTAAGCTGAGCGTCAAGCACACACATCTATAAATAATTCCTAAACTAAAAATGTTAAATTTTACTAAAAATTGTCATTCTGCCATATCAAAAATGGCACTCTTACGGTGAATGGTGGCTGAATAACAGAGAGAGAGAGAGAAAATAGATTAAATTTTGGACAGTTTGAGACGCGACGCCACAGTAAGCTTCCCGCACTAGCTCCCCGTGACGTCACAAATTTTGACTGTGTTCACTCCAGTTAAGATAATTGTTTATCGACAAATGGGGCTCATACACTGCTTTGTCACGGACCCGAACGACTCAAGCAAGTAAGCTTGAATGAATGAATGAACGAATGAACTTTATTAAGTCCGGCAGTGTCCTTCGGGCGCTTTAAACAAAGTTATTGTTAGTGATCTTAGCGCGAGAAATAGGAAGGCTTGAATGAACATGAGACGTACACAACGAGATCATATGTGTGCGTAGATATCGGGTGTTCCCGCTCTAGCACGCCAGTGAAGAAAGGTGACGAAATGGGTTGGCCATAATTACGGATCATCACGGCACTTGGAATGGGGGACGCACACACACGCGCGCGCCTGCAGGGAAAAAGGGAGAAGGCAAAACGGGGACGCGGTACGTGCTGGCTGTATAGGGGAAGTTTAGATTACGGGGACGCTGGGATCGCTGCGGTATATAGCAACACCTCAAGCGCGGTGTTAAAAGCGATGGCGTCGACGGCACCGTTTACGACTTGAAATATGAAGCCGGATACCCGCGCTGCTGTTCCCCTACCCCCGTTCCGGTTCTCCCTATATCCCCCCCACACCACACCACAATTGCTGAGCGAGCTGACGACAGGCGGCGCTAGTGCGCGGCTCGCGTGCGCGACGCACTCAACAGATGCCGGGAAGGGATGCCGCTCGCGCTGCTTCCGGAGATCCACGTGCGAACCAAATACACGGTTTCACGGTGAGTAGGAGGGGAGCGCTAAAAAATAACATCTGAAACGGAATAAAAAGAAAAGTTACACCTATGTTGTGCCCATAACCAGCAGCAAGTGCTCCTGTTCCCATAGAATATTTCTGTATTTATTTATTCTGTTTTATTCTCCCGCACTCGTAAAAGGGTACACAGACGCCATAGCGAGAGCAGATGTGAACATTGAAGTAGAGGTGAAATGACTCCAAGTATTCCACGTCACAATATCGTCGCGTCAGACTTCGTTCCATAACGCCTAAACTATATCGCGTAGTTAGAAGAGAGAAAGACGGAGACGTTGGTATAAAAATAAATAAGCGACAAACCCGTGTGATTTTGTCAATTTTCTAAAACGTTCTTGCCTCCCGTCCTTCGTTAACTATGTGACACAACGTAGATTTTGTAGACCGTAGTTAAACGCACTAGTTCCAATTTAAGGTTAAAATAGGGATTCACGAATGTTGGGTGTACCGGAGCGCGGAGGTTCCCTTTCGTAAATGTGTTCTATTGTTGAATTTCTTGCACAGTTTTTTACTATATTCGTCAGATTCATCTTTCATAAGACTGCATTTATGTAACCACTACATAATCGAGATACCAAGAACAAAAGTTTCTAAGCTCATCGGACGAAAATAAAGACAGCGCTCCACGCACAAATCGTACACTTTCACTGAGTGCTTCCGTTTCCATCTTTTGAAAATATAATGTTGCGATTTCGCTTTTCATATACGGGTACGCTCGCTGAATGGTTAGTTACATTTCAGTATGCCGAACTATTCTAGTAACGCACCAACGTACGCGATATCTGCTACGATTAATATATACGTGTTCATACAAGTTGGGCGTTACCTGCAGCGTATCGCATTACTTGTGAAACTTATGAGTCACATGTGATTGCCACGTGACTCCTCGTCGTAAAGTAACGTGACTGAGGAAATCAAGGCGTGACGAAGTGGTTGAGGAGTAATGAAGATTATACTAGTGATGAAGGCTGCCTTCTTGAACAACTATCCTTGAGAGTTATTTCGACACTATAGCACGTTGGCATGCTTCGCTATGAGTCCTCTCTTTCTTGATTCCGTTTACTCTTTGTTTTGTTTCTCGTTTTTTTGTGTTTCTTTTTCGGTTCTCTCACTTCAAGATTTCAGCGAATGCTCTTGACTAACCGACTTGGTGAATCGGCTTCGCAAAAAAATAATAATAATAAAATAACACAGAAAAAAAAGGTTCTGGCGTGTCTGTCGACGCAGTCGTACCGACAATACGAAATGGCGTATCTTCATCCTTGACGTGTTCTTTCCGCACCGGAAGATTCGCAGAGAGTCGGGCGTTAAAGCAGAGGTACACTGTCACGAAGAAGCGGATAGCTGGCGAATAACTGCAAAATAACCCCTCGAAAAGTTAACTTCAACATAAATTTACAAACAGCCAAGAAGGCCGATAGAGTACTAGGCGCCCTACCGACATAGACGCGAAATGCGAAGAAGAGGCCGTGAAGAAGAAAAAAGACTTTCAGGCCAGACTAAGAGCACTGAAAGGAATCTTACGGTATTATAAGGGGGAAAAAGAAGAAACAGGAGGGGAAGGGAAAAGGGAGAGAGGGCTGCAGCACACAAGCAGGCAGAGCGACAGTGGTGTTCTGTGAAGACTGGCAGCGCACCAACGCGAACGTCTTATCGATTTTATGCTGATCGGTCGCGCGCGGCAGGAAAGATAAAACGAGAATGAAATAAGGTATTTCAGGATGGCAGCACCCGGGGCTTTCAAAAAGAAAAAAAGAAAAGGCACCCGACACTGTGTTCGCTTGCAGTTTCTTTCTGTGTTTTTCTACTTTTATTCGAGATTGATTTTCTTCCTTTTAGTCCTCCTTGTTCCTCGAGAAAAACTTCGATATAACGCGCTCTCCGGAGTGAGGAAAGAAATCGACATAATGGAACAAAATTTAAAAGAAGAGGAAGAAGAAGAAAGGACTTTGTCGGCAGGCCGTATAAAATAAGAGTAGTTTGAACGACGTGTTCCAGTCGGCGCGATATAGACGGCCCGAGACGAGCCCGGGAAAATGTCTCGTCGCCGGAGCGGGAGATAGAAGCAAGACGAAGAGCGAGCGGGAAATAAGGAGTAAGAAAATGCGCCGGGCGAGGGAAGGAACGGAGGCGATGGCGACCATAACGAAAATAACGAAATGAAAGCTGTACCGGGCACGTATCGAAAGAAAACAAAAAATAAAAGGAAGTGGGACCCGTAGCTGTCTGTCGCGAGAAGACGCCGCTGTCTGCTGCTGGACGATCTAATCGACCAATGAGCGTTCGTCTCGGCGGCCCCTGAGACGCCCTCCCCTGTGCGCAGACGCGGCGGCTCGGTCGGTGACGCTCTTTGAGCGAGCTGCTTGCCTCCCTTTCTTCTTCCCTTGGACGATTCCCTTCGCCCCCTCACCTATTCCTTGCAGACCCTGCGTCGACACGACGACGCAGGCGGTCTTCTTGTTGCTGCTGCTGCTTGGCAAGATGTACGCACGCACTGCAAGACGCGATGCCAGATAGATGGCGTCTTGTTTTCGAACAAGCTCAGAGTGGGGTCAAAGTATCTTGAAATCATATAGCGTGAAAGACCCTACGGGTTACACTCAATATGAACTCGCTTCGGCAGCAAGTTCATTACTACGTTGTCCTTTTAAAAATATCGAGCGAGGGCACCGGGTGTCACAGGCACCTAACAGTCACTTTTTTACGTTAGTCTTACAAACTGCCTGTTTTGACCCTTTACTACTTCGCTCACTGTCACTTGCAGTCATGCGGGTTAAATTTATTGGCCGATCGTACGCATCTTGCTCGTGGTCGCGTTCAGCGTGGACTGGTTAAAACTGAGCAGGATATGAGACGTTCAAGTCCATCAGCATGACAGAGAGGAGGGAATATGCAGGTAAATCTACCGAGAGAGGAAATCCGGTATGCTACCTTACACTAGGAAACAAGGGAAGGGAAGGATAAGAGAGAGAAAAGAACAACGAATCAGAGACATAGCTTCACAGTCGATCACTATTGCTAATGCTATTTGTCACTAGAAGTTATTGGCATGTGTAAAGGTAAAATGTACGTGTTTGGCCGATCATACGCCTTTAGCTGTCATGGCTACCTTCATCGAAGACTTACGAGTTATGATCATTGAAAAGGGTACGAGATCACGCTGGTAGGCGTGTGGTTACTCTTTTTCGCGTGGCCTACAACACATGGGAAAACTACGACTAAATATCTACGGACATAAGCTAGCGTGGCCATTCGTCTATCTTTATAGTGATTGTATCCTGCTGGAATGCATTTCTCGACCACTGACAACATTCCGAAACAAAGAACAAAAAAGGAAGTGGAACTATGAAATTCGCGGAAATCTACAGGCCGTTGTTTCTATAAGATCACAGGCCACTGCATAAGTTATGATGCCCGTGGCCCGTTAAGTCTATAGCCTTTTCTCTTACCATGTGCTCTGTCCATTACACGACTTAAGCGAAAACTGGTTTTACGGGAAGTAGGTTAAAGCGTGGCTGCATCTTAACTTGGAAAACTGATGTACAAGACCACACACTGATCATAATGAATGTAGTGTGAAGGAAGGGAGGGCTTCTAATGGTTATGGATATCTTGTATTTCTCATAGGAGCATGTTGCTTGAGGTGAACTAGTGAAATATGCGCAATATATGCGAAAACTTAAGAGGGAGCGAGCCCTTGGCGAACTCTAATTTACCCAATCAATTACACATAAACCCAGAATGCTGGTTGCACTTCAAGGACAAACATCCTGGACTTGGTCGTGTAGCATTTCAGGAGAAGATGGAGGCGTGTAGAAATGAATAATCTCGAACTAAGGATGTTGCTGGAGCCGACATTTCCATAAGTATAGTCTTGTGTTCCGCCTCGAAGTTCCTGCATTGAAGAAGACGAGACCACTTGTAAACCTTAGCTCCAGCGACAATCCCTGCTCAAGGCTGTTCATCTCTCCAGTGGAGTAGGTAACACTGCACTACGTCGCCGCACGAGCGCACCTTTCATGTTGTAACCCAAATAACACAAAGACGCACATAACATCTCTATGTCTGAGGCTACAGTTTCGCTGCTCCTGACGCGCTCAACAAATCTCACTTTCGTATTTCTCGCGGGCAACAAGACCCGAGACGGTGCTACGGTCGTCCCTGCACAGCTGTCACCACAGTTACAGAGGCTAATGTTTTCGTTAAGTACCCCAGAGAGCTTGATTCGCAAGCCACCTGCAGCGATGTACGCCACCGACCTATACGAGTGTTCCACTCCCGAAACTAAGACCGCTACACCGCGGGAAAAGTGCATTCCCCGCGAGTCGGGCGTTCTTATCTCTTTCAAGCGGCGGCATCACGCCTCCCCGTCGCTATTGCGCGCTATCAAACAGGGGCACTTTGGGTTCTCAGCCACCCGGCCCAGACATCGACAGAGTGGTTTCTCTCCCGCGGCGGCGGTTGGCGACAGCACACCGCGAGTCCTCTCACCGCCGCTGCCCTCCCCAGCTCGGTGTTCCCAAAACCCAGGCGCACGGCCGAGCGTGCCGCTTCCCTACTCAGATACACAGCTATAGAGCGCTCGGTTGCTCAGATGGACGCCGGCACGTGCCGCTAGCACGCGCGCGCCGCGTGCGCTCTGGCCCGCGCCGCAGTCGACGAAGCAGCTTGGAAGGTTCTAGAACAGGGAGTGCAACCCCCCCCCCCTCCCCTTTCGATCAGCGATGGACGCCGCCGCCGCCTCTATGAAGGGATATCGAAGTCACACACAAAAATTCAAAAGAAAGTAGCAAAGCGTCGCGCCAGCCCAAAAGAACGTGAAATTGACCCGGTCATCCATCAGGCCGCCCGCGCGGCGTGTTAAAAAGCGTCCCAGCTTCTGCTTCGCAATTGCAGCACCCCTCTCCCCCCTCCCACACGCACACACCTTCTCTTCCTCTCCTGCAACGTTGGCGCCAGATGACGGGACTTCCTGAGCGCTAGCGTCCCTCTGCGGAGGATTAACGTCTGATGTGAAACTATATATGCTCTGTTTGTGGAAGCGCTCGCAGTTCAGCCGAAGTGGTTCTTGTGTGATCTCTGTGAGGCATCTTTGTACCGAAAGGGTATGAAGCCGTGCTAGTGGTTGATGCTTGAGTATACACGGCGCACTATAAGCAGAAACGGGGACACGTTAAGGCTGCACACCTATACTGCTGCATTGTGAGGTTCATGTTTCTTCCGAAATCAGTCCATGGTTATTTTCATTGAAGAAAAGCCCATAACCTTCAAGAATAAAGGCGGTGGCTATTTATATAATTGCACACGAAATTTTACCTGCAAAAAAAAAAATAAATATTGAGTTTTAACAGTGGTAGTATAGGTTTTCCAATATGCTATTGACACACGCAGCACGGCGGCCACATCACTGGCGGAGCGATGCTTGCCCTTAAAGCATAGCTAATCCTTGTGCAGGACAGGAAAAAAAACGTGCCAACAAATTTCTTTCTGCCACTTTAATACTGCTAACCAGAACGCAGACAGGCGTCGCAAATTAAATGGGCGGGGTGAGCTGTTAGCAAATGGCGACTCCGATCGGCGACTCCCAAGCTTTCTTTCAAGCGCCCGGGAAGTTCACGCCGTGTCGACCCGAGGCGACAACTGTTTGAATTAAACTGCTGCCACCTTTTGTCACCCCTTTCCGAGAGGCATTGCCCCTATACCCCCCCCCCCCCCAACTGCCGACTAAACTGCCGCGCACGATGGCTTTCTTTCAGCAGGAACCTCACACGCGGCCCGCCTTCTTTATTCATTCTTCTGCTCCCCTGTCTCTCCGAGTGCGCAGAATCAGACTTATAAAGGCCTCCCCGTCGCAAAACCAGACATAATTAACTCCTGACGGCTGTGGCTTTGGATGTGTCTGCAGCCACCGGTTCCAGACGGCGGCGGCAGTCACAGTCCTGTTCAAAGTCAGCCATGCGTATCTGGGCTGTGTCTGTGCGAGTGCTGAAGCTACCAGACTAAGAAAAAAAAAGAAAAAAAAAAGGGATGGTGACAGCGTGTTCGCTCCGCTCGTCTCGAGGAACAATGAGCGTTCCATTTGTCTGGAGACGCAGTTTTTGCCATTCTTCTTCTTCCTCGCTCCCTCTTGTCGTGACTGCAACTTTGAAACGACGCAACGAAGGCTGTCTGGGGCTTTAGCACAATGCCTGGGGGTCGGAGAATTGCGCCTCCCATGCATTCGGGAACCATGGGTGCCCCTGTGTAAACGCTTGCCCGTATAACGCCAGTGAAATAGCTGGACAGTTTCTGGAGTTAGCGGCGTGCTCGCGTCACCGGTTCCATTTGACTCTGTCGGGTTACCAGAGTCGTGCGTCGGCATTAGTTAACAGATGTCACGCCTCGAAATCTCTGTATGCTCTGGAGCTTTAGCGTAGCAACTTGGCCAGGTTCGCTGTCGGTGTTTCGTGTTTTTGCTTCCATAGGCTGCATACCTGAATGCTATTTAAGCACTCGTATTTATGGAGACAACGATGTGAGTGGCAATGCTACGCAAAAGCAGCTTATACAGACTGGTCTACTTTGCAGACTACCTAGATTCTGTGAAGCTCGACGGCTTCCACTGTTGACAGTAGGGTTAAACAGCTACTGTGGTTTCGTCATGTTAGCCGTCTAGTCCAACTTGCGGTGCGTGTAGTTGCGACAGACGGGCACAATTCGGGTGCTAATATCGTGTGCTAGTTTGTTCGCCATTGTCAGCTTGTCTATACACCAATGCTAACGGTCCTTGCTAGAACACTACTGATTTACCTGCATGACTAAAGCATTCTTCATTAGCATTTGTAATACTGACTGCGAAACACAATATGTAGCATCGAAATATAAAGGGGCAGATGTGGTTACCGCAATACAGATTGTCGCCAGCGCTATAGTTGTGTGAGTACGAAAAGTTGCGTCCCGGGAAGCAAGTTTTTCCGTTTAATCAGCTTTTCACTTTAGGTGTCATGTGTATCAAGGTGAGTGTGGCCTTTTGCAAACAGAACAAAGTCCTACTGCGAAGTGAAGCTCTAAAGTCTTCATGTAGTTTGATGAAGCCGCCTTTCGAAACTTACGTCGTGATTGTGCTACATACCACTCCTTTAGAGAGACAGAAAAAAAAAGTACGGTATGGTGCCTCCCCCCTCCCCCTCCCCCCCAACCCTTTCCTTTTTTCGTTCTTTGGTTCCCTTCTTTTACCGTGGGCCCGTTCTTCTATTCGAACAGTAAAGCGTTAAGTTTCTCTACGCGACTTCTGCTGTACTCGCTTCGCTCCCACCCACTTTGCTGTGTATATTTATAAACGTCTTTTTAAGCTGAGCGTAACGACGCTGCATCGAAGGCTTGCAATAGCAGCTTGATCCTGTCATCTCACCTGAACGTCGTTTCGCGATTGGTCGCGGTCTTTCACAAAACACCTTTACTTATCAATGCCTCGTATAAATCACCAGTGGCAGCCGCGACAACTGTATCCATTATCGCGGCACTGTTTGGTTCGATTCTATCCGGTTGTCGGCGCAACCGCTGCTTTATAGTGACGTCACGGAAGGACGTCATCGTTACCCATTGTCTCCAGGTGACGGTGGAAATTTCACGCTTGCATTTGCTTTTGTGGGCTCGGCTGACTTTGCCGTGTGAGTCCGAGTGAGAAGGCGGGATGGCTGAGATGTCTCGTGGAGACCGCGCTGCGTAACTTATGAATCGTGGTGCAAGAAAGAGAGAGTGAGGGCACTTTTTTTAAAAGCAGATGTGCTCGCCGGAGTAAAGAATTCACTAACGCACTACTACGGAACGACGTGATGGCGATAGGAATATGGTGATTCAAGGGGTACGGGAACGAAAGGTCCAAAGAGAATGAAGGCAGTAGGAAAAAAAAAAAGAAAGAAAGCGAGGCCTGCGCGGAACACTCTGCACAGTCACAGCGAAAGCTGGAAGACCGGCTTTGTCCTTGTTCACCTCTAACTGCGGCTAACACCCACTGTGGGGGATTGGCCAAGAATTGAGTGGTTTTAGAAAATGTTATGGAACTTTAGAATAAAGGGAGGTTATAGAATAGAAATATTACAAATGACATGGGAAATTTTGGTGCTCGATGAAATTAAAAAAGAAAAAAAAAAACGGCCTTTCTAGATTCTCTTTGTATACTTTCCTGGGGCAACAACTACAAGTACACTTGCAAGGTACCCACTACGCCATAAATCACCATAAGTTTTGTGGAGTATGGAAGCACGTTATGTCGTTATTCGTCATTCTGCGGAGCGGTCGGGGCGGTCGCTTGCAGGTAAGTAGGCTACACATGAAAAAGATAGCGCGTGCCCGAAATCTCTTGCATGCATCTCATCATATTAAAGATATAGTTAAATCAGCGTAAAAACATCACGCGTCCAAAAGTACGTTATGTATGGCCTAACACATCCAGTGCTCACAAACAGCCCTAAATGATGATGCCTCAAAGAGAATGCCTTTGTATGTTTCCGCACTGTTTGTTTTAAATGCGAAGCATTTCTTAGGGAACCCGAGGCAGTGTGAGCGCATCTATCTATCTATCTATCTATCTATCTATCTATCTATCTATCTATCTATCTATCTATCTATCTATCTATCTATCTATCTATCTATCTATCTATCTATCTATCTATCTATCTATCTATCTATCTATCTATCTATCTATCTATCTATCTATCTATCTATCTATCTATCTATCTATCTATCTATCTATCTATCTATCTATCTATCTATCTATCTATCTATCTATCTATCTATCTATCTATCTATCTATCTATCTATCTATCTATCTATCTATCTATCTATCTATCTATCTATCTATCTATCTATCTATCTATCTATCTATCTATCTATCTATCTATCTATCTATCTATCTATCTATCTATCTATCTATCTATCTATCTATCTATCTAATGTCTGGATGCTCTCATGATCGCCTCCTTAACTTGGTGTAGACCAAATTGGCATGGGAGGGTAAGAGGATTTCACGAATATGACTGTCGGGTCATGACATGAATAACGTTAAAATCATGTCGCGTACGTTGTCAAACCCTTTTCTCCAGGCACGTGTGCCACATACCCGTTAACCACGGGCCGCGGTTTACGGGTATGCGCCACAGGTGATTGACAGTTTATATCTAAAGGAACGGCGAGAACAGACACTGCTAATTTTAATGCGAGAGCGTTAAGAAAAACCGACATCGGCAGCGTTGACGCGACGAATGGAAAGAATAAAACTTAAAATCCCAGCAGGAATCGAACCCAAGCATTCTGCGTGGAAATCGGGTATTCTAGTACAGAGCCACCGGAGGTCTAGAAACTGCTTTGGAAAAACAGCCTCTGCAGGCGTAATATCGGTGCAACATCAATTGTGGTTGTGGTGCTGGCTATTTAATTTAACAAGAAAGCAATAAAAACTTCATATGTACTCCTACGATACAGGCGTCATATTAGATTAACGTCTATGGTTCCAGTGTTGGCTCCGCTTTTATAGCAGTCTAATAAACATTACATTTGTATTCCTATAATTCAGCAAACTATATTGAAGCATTGCTCGACCCCGGAGGAATACATTAACGAAAGTTACCTATGATATTGACATGATCGCACCATAAAGTGCACTTAGTTTCGATAATACAGATGTATGTACTCCAACGTGAGGGCTGACGTAACGTCGCACCATAAGTTACCCTTTAAACGCCAGTGTTGGCGACGTGCCTGGTAAGCCCACAATGTGCGCACAGCTACTGCACTCATAAAAACATGTCAATCCAACTCGTAACGCTTGGCTCAAAGCCATAAAATACAGCATAGAAGTATTCGCTGACTGCTATCGCATGAAACCGATTCTCACAACGCGTAGCACTCTGCCGAATTCTTATTTTTCCTTGTACTGAACATACTCAATAAGCCAATTAGTAAAGGTTAACGAGTTGTTTGGAATTTTTAGTATGGATGTGGGTTTCAACACATTGTCGAAAGCCTTGTAGAACAAGAAAGAAACTCGTTCGCCCGGCAGCCATGCCAGTAATATGAGGGATACTGTTTTTGTGTACAGCAATCATATATTTAGATATACGCGTTTTCGAGCCACAAGCCCTGTTCTTACATTTCAACATCCTTCCGAGCGAGCGCACCGCGCTCCTCCGTCCCATTTACGCTCACATTTACCACGGCTACGATGGGACGCGAGTGCACCAGCGGGTCCGTACATCTACATATCGGCAGCGACGTTCAGCAAAAAAAGAAAGATACATGCGCCACGCAGTGACAGCCCGCGCGTGCGACGCGCTCGTCAATATTCCAAATTCGCTGAAGCCCAACGTCGTGTGCTGTGTCGATGCAAGGTACATACAAGACAAAGTGCGGGCGCTCCAAGCGCGGGAAAACGCGCTGAGAAATGGCGTCGAAAAGTATCCACAACGATAGCGAGAGCGAGAGACAGGAGAGGAAACATCTCGGGAGGCCGAAGAAATGACATTTGGTGCCGCATATCCGGCGCATGACAAGGAATGAACGCTGGCATGCAGAAAAAGCGCTACGAAGAAGAAAAAAAAAAGCACTCACACGAAAGAACTAGAGATATATGAGCGGAAACCCCCCAAAAGACTATAGGTTCCGGAGTGTTACGTTTGCGTGCTTTCGTTTCGACTTCTTGTATGTGTAAGTTTTTTTTTTTTTCGGCATACCGCTATGATTTCGTGTGGCTCCTTTTCCACTCCGATGCCGAGAGGAGAGGACGGTGCGCTTTCAATCGCCTAATCAATCTTGAGCGGCTTTGCAAGATGACGCCTAGGGGATTCGCAGAAGTCTCCTTGCTCGCCTCGTGTCTCAGCGGTATAGGTTTGACTGTGGGCTTCCGTATAGTCCAGGCATAGGCAAACGGGCTCGCGTTCCCTCGGCTATGCCTCCTATATACGTCTCTTATTGCTCGCCCTGGTGAGTGTGGCAGAGGACGGGGTGAGAGAGGATACTGGGAGGGGAATGGAAGGAGAAGTTCCAGGCGTCCAGCGATGGAGGGAAGGGGGGAGGGGGGGGGGTCTCACTTATAACGGGCGAAACGGTCCTAGCACGCCCGCTCATCCGTCCGCGGCTGTTGGTTTTGCTACAGTAACACCCTGGACCTCCCTTCCTTACGTTCAACGTTTGTGAGGTCTTCTCGATTTTATTCGCTTTTTTTTTTGTGGCTCTATCCTAATTCATAGCTCGCTCGCACTTTCTTTTATGTCTTACTGACGCCCGCTGTATCCTCTGAGGTTCCGGGAATATGGATCGGCCGTTTAAGCGCACTTTTGCTCGTCCTCTGGTTGCCTGCTTTCTGGTATGCCCGTTTCCTCTCGAAGATCAAACGCTTCGGTTTGTCATTTTCCCCACCTTTTATCTCTTCCCCCCCCTCTCCCCTTCTTTTTAGGGGCGAAGCTCTTTAAGGCGGCACCCGTTCGTCCCTCGTCGTCGTCGTCGTCGTCGTCGTCGTCGTAGTAGTAGTAGTAGTAGTAGTAGTAGTAGTAGTAGTAGTAGTAGTCGTCGTAGTCCGTAACAAGTCTTACGCTTTGACCTCCAAGGTGGTGCCGGTGGGAGATTTTTCCTGTGCGTTGTTGAACAATAAAAAATTCGCAGCGTGCGCGTTAACTAAAAGCCGAATTCTTCTGTCTCTCATTCCCATTAGCAGCCATTGTTTACCTCCAACGTAGTGCCTGGTGAGATTTCTCCTGTGCGTGATTAAACAATAAAAATTTTGTTCAAAACGCCGTTGATTGATGAAATAAACCAACGAAAGACGCCAGATGTTTTGTAAAAGCAAAACGAAAGAACGCCAGATGTTTCTAAAGCAAAACGAAAAGACGCCAGCTGCTTAACGAAAGACGCCAGATTTTTCTAAGGCAATGGTTTTCTAAACAATGAAAATTCACAGCGTACATGTAAACTTAAAGTGAGCTGCAAGTCGTCATAACTCATCGAACCTTTAGTATAAACGCGCCCGATCTCACGTCGGTGATGATGTACTGGGCAGAATTCACGGAAGATTCACGGTTTACCGATGAACCTCCGCAGCTTCGCCCACTCATCATCATTCACTCCGTGGATATGCTGTGATTTTTTTCCTATCGGAAGGGCTTGGCTTGGCTACGCTTTTTCTGGGAAGGATAGAGGAGCAGAATGCAGACAATAAGGATAACAATCTTGCTTAGCTCAGAAAGATATAGCATAGAGGCCACTCAACTTCCGCAATGCAGCGAGACTAGAAATATAACCGTAAGCTGGTCTGGTGATCCATAAAAAAAAAAAAGAACTCTGTTTAGGCATTCTTAGTATTTGTAGCTCTCTTATTCTATTACTTTTCCTTTGGACTTCTGCATTATCGTTAGTGTGAATACTTGCTTCTCCTGCGGCTGCGAGAAAATTATTAATGCATGCATACACTCTCCTAACCGATGAGATTGCACTCTAATTAGCGAAAGTTGCTCTTTTCACCACAATATGGCGATGTTCTTCGCCTACCCGGACCCCCAGTACAAGCATGGACATGCTTAGACACTGCGCTACGTACCCCACGTGATGACCGTGTTGTGTCTTAGGACGGGACACAGGAGCACCGATCGCCCTCAGCCTGCAATAACTTCAAGAGCCCTTAATGCACGGCGCACATAGGTGAAGCCGTCAGTGGCAGCACTAACCTCCCACCAAAACCAGCCCAACGCCCCAACTCCTACACTAGAACTCATCTCCAACAGCGTTGTCGTTGAGAGAACCCAAGGTTCACGTCCTCTACGTTGAAGCCCTTGTTCTAGGAAGTTCATTATCATAATTAATTAGGCGAGAGAATTGATTGGGGAGAGAGGTAGGGATGAGGACACACGAGGAGGATGTCCTCTTGCAAGGAGCGCTGTTAGTTGACTGTTACCCCCACCCCCCTTCCTCCCTCCTTCCACGCAACTCTTTGAGCAGCCCTTGTTGGACACACTGAGAAGCACGCACGGCCTATCATCCACGCTACACGGGCACTCGGCGCGCTGTCCACTGTGCCTGCATGGACGCGCCCTTGCATGGCATTGCAGCGAACTTGCTTGGACACCCGCTCAGACGCTCGCGCAGAACCACTGCGCGCTGCAGTTCTATATTTGACCGGCGAAACTTCGGGGGGAATTATAGAGGGGGGATGAGCTTTTCTTTGTTCGCGACGGCCCTTGTGTTTACGTTTCCAGGGCAGCGCGCGCGCTATCCCGCTCGACCATTGCTGTACAAACAGGCGGGTCCGTTGGTCAGCCCGCGTATTGTCCCCTGGTCTCCACGGGCTCTCGCTATGCGGCACTCGTTGCCCCACAGCCTTGGTCGAATCTGGCGTGGTGTACGGAAAGGGTGTGAGGAAGGGCCTCCATAACGAAACGACGTTCACTCCTTTCCGGCGCTGCTAAACGAATGTATGTGCGCACCTACGCTCCCCGGGATCTGCTTCGCGAGGCACGTTCCCGAATTCGTTGTTTGCTGGGCAGACAGACCCACTTGAAGTTGGGAGCGCTGCGCGCTCAGCTTTCCGGGCGAGCGAGCAACCCCTTTGCCCCACTTACCTGTCCACCCACCTCCCCGCACTGGCGCGCTGATTTTGGGATCTGGAGCGGACCTTTGCTGTACCTTGGGGATTTGAAAGGAACGTTGGCCGTGCGCGGAGGTGCGGGGATGCGTAGTTCTGTTTGAGTTTGAGCGGCGGCGCCGAAGTGCGAGTGCGCTCGTGCCTACGCATGCTGTCGGCGCGAAACTTTGCACGGTGAAGTTTTCCGAGTACTAGTGCGTGCGCCTGAGGAAGATTCGGACTTGGTTGGAGGTTTGGAGGTAGTCTCCTATAGTTTGTCTGATAAATAGAGGAACAAAGAAAATGGTAGAGTTTGATCCTCGCTCGAAGGTTCACTTGTGCCATGTACTACGGACGTAATTCACCGAGGACCATTTTTAAAGGACTTTGAGAGAGTAAGACTTTCATGGCAAAACTTTTTACTTCTCGTATACTACTATATAGGTCTTTTCTAATACATGGTGCTATTTTCCTGTAGTACAATATTAATTAGAACAACAATGCGCTTCTTTTCTTTCCATTGCCCAGCGGCACGCCAATCAGTTCCACAATTCTTGATGAGGTGACAGTCTATGATAATTATGATAAAGCAGGATCGTGTCATGAGATAATTGAGCGAAAACTGGTTTGGATGTCCCTTCATTCATCCAATTATGATTCAGTGGAGCCTTTGAGAATCTTTACATTGGCAGAGTGTAAGCTTTAGTGTCAGAATATGGTAATCAGAAATGTAAAAAAAAGGAGATCGACAATCACCACAAGTAATTACACTGAAAACAAGCCAAAGACAACGCTCGTCGCTATCATAGAAGCTGGTAGTTCTCGCTGAAACGAAAGTCATCGTTGATTGCAGCGTTGAATGTTTCATTGGCATACACTGCATTCAAGGTTGTGTATATTTCACATTCATTTCACGGGCACACTTAAATAATATGGCGAACTCATTCTTTCACGGGGTACAACGGACGCTGACGCAATCGGTCGAGAGTCCTCTTATTTTTTTTTTCTCCTTTGTATCAACAGTGTTGATGATCATGTTCCCTCGCAGCCGTTGTTCCCAACAGAGCAAGCGCGAAGTTTTCACGCTCTCAGTATTTACACAGTGCAGCATAAGCCCAGAGATAAAATGAAAACGCATTTGCCAGCAGGAAATATGGACGCTGTCCCGACCTCCCGCGAAGCCGGAGCAATAGAATTCTATACCGGGAATGCCTCTGACATTTACTGTGAACTCGCCGCTCGCAGCTCGCTTGCACAAAGAAGAACTGCACAATGCACTACAACCCCTCCCCCCACCTTCCTCGACCCTCCACCATCTTTAAATCACTTCACCCGCACCGCGAATGAACGACGGATCGATATAATCCAGCCTGGAATCCGGAAAACCACCGGACGGCACGAAAGGCGTGACATGTCAGGCGAGCTTGTCAGGCCGCGTTCTATTGTGCTCGGATGGTTTTCTGACGCAGAGTCCAATGCAGTTGAGGACCGCTATCCCAGCCGTCTCGAACTTGGGAAGAGTGAACAAAAAATTATTGCCAGGCATTCCTCCATGACATGTCCTTTTGGGACGCGCTCGCGGCAAACCACAGCCTGACCGGTCGCGTCTGGAACGGCTGCAACCGGTTATGTCTTCTGCGCATCTCCTAGGTATGGCGGGAAGGTTCCTCATTAAAAGCATTCCTCGGAGCGTTGACGACACTTCTATGTCAGATTCCATGGACAGGGCGGCGGTGGCTGCCTTTCACATTCCTAGAGCCTCGCGTTGATAGCTCGTTTAAAGGAGATTGATTAGCGCTGGACCGCCGGCTGTCATCATCGCGTCGGTCGTGACAGAAGAATTCCAGGCCTCAAAAATGCGCCCAGTGCGAGATTTCTGGAACGATTTTGTTCGTATCGGTTGTACATACCGTGGTCAGCGACTCGCACTTGTATTCTGTCATCATTTCTGGCGCCGCTTCCAGATGGCGCGGAGCTGAGGGTAAAAGCTGTGCATTGTGTCTCTCCTCGACTTTCTTCTGTGGCCGGAGGTCCGTCCATGAAGTGGACATAACTCTTGTCGTTTCGTAGTATATGTGGCCAAAAATGTACCGCAATACTGCACGGAACACTTAAGTGGCGGGCCGACAAAGAGTCTCATTCCTACGTCGGGAACAAAGTTCCTGCTGGGCAAGGGGTCCGCCAGCTCATCGGAAGACAGAGTGGTCTGATTCACCGACCTGTCCGGCCATTGCTCCGGCATGCTCGCGAGGCACATTTCGTGCCCCCATGAACTGCGGTCCACAGTATCCAGCTCGCGCGAGTTATAAAGAGACAGGCAAGAGTGTGGCGTCTCTGGAATGCTTGTATGGACGTGGTGCGTTGTAGCGGAGAAGTGGAGGTGTTAAAGCGGTCCGGACAGGCTGGTTGCTTGTCCACGCGCTCTCGATACTCAGCAGGACGCCTGTGTGGGCGCTCCGCGGGAGTCAACCCCTCGACGCTGCCGAATCCTGTCAAAGAACCCGAGACCCTTACCAAGCGCCATGTTGAGGTTGTGTCGCGGTCGTTGTAAACATCTGCCTCGGAACGGTGCGTGCGCCCCACGTTCATTGCGACCCGGTCGTCAGCCCTGGCAGTCCTGCCTTTGCAGGACTGTGGCATGTTAGACGGAACTGAGCTATATAGCACGCCACGCGTAAGCTTAGTTTGACTTCATTCTTTGACGATTTTCTCTACGATAGAATTGGCTTGCGATGAAACGTGTCAGTTATAGCAGAATACGTCGGTTCTGAAGATGCAGATATCCCAAAGGCGAGTAGTGACAGACATATTCGTGGATTCCGTTGCCCGTAGAAGTCCTTCAGGATGTCATAATAAGAACCACGGGATATAATGTGTATAAGAAAGACTATATGCCCACTGAAAGCATCAGCAAGTTCAGCCAGCTCTGTCTCGTGCTACAGCGCCGGAGGTGGTGAAGCGGACAAAACGCCAAGCTGGCACGGGACCCGTACAAGAATTTTTTTGCCGACTCAGTGCGGCGAAGGGTCAACGCAAAGATGGCAAGAAAGAAATTGAGAGCAAAGGGAAAGGATGAAAGAGAAGAGATCGAGAAAGAGCCACGGGAGCCACTGTGAAGCTTGCAAGGGAAGAACAGAGAGAGGGCGAGGACGTTAAACAAGGGAGAAAGGGACAGTTTGCACAACATCCCCCGGCGGCTGCGCGAAGCCGAGCGCGATCTCCGTGTAACTCCCGGTGCTCTCAAAATCCGGTGGCTGGGAAGGGAGGGTGGAAGAGCCTGCCTGTCCGCCCCCTGTTCAAACAGCCCGTAAGCTAAAACCAACACGACGACGACGCGCCACCGGAGCTGGCAGCCTGACTGACGCTGCCGAGCCGTTGCTGTTCCTTGCCTGGCCCGGTATAAATTAAACATGATCCCTTCCGGCTCCTCGCCTTTTCTGTTTTTCTCTTCCCATTGCACCAATCTGAGCCGTCCCCGCAGTCTTCGTTCGCACTAGCGATTCCTTCTCTCGGTTCGATGGACATCTCATCCGGATGTTGAGGAAGTGGACGAAGTAATACAAAACGATAGAGAAGTAGTCCCGGCCTGAAAGAACGTTATAAATACCACGGCGAATAAACAAAGTGCGCGGATCTATGGTGTACGCGAAAGCTGAGAAGGAAGATGAGGGGAGTCGGGAAGATATTTAAGAAAAAGGGGAAAGAAAAGGAACGGGGAAAAAAGAGAGGTCCAGCATTGGTCGCCGCCGGCAAGCAAATAGATGCGGGGAGAGGGTGCCAGTATACCACCACCCAGGAGCCCTCGGCAGCTCCCCGGAAGAGCGAGCCGGTGGCTCTCGATCCGAGTCGCACAAACACACGGCGGAGTTATTTTGATAAGACACACGCCGACTTGGTGGGAGTCACCGCAGCGGCTCAATTCGATAATGGACCTTTCATGTCGGAAGAAGGGGAAGAGGGTAACCGCTTCGCTCGGGGCCTTCAAGGCGTAGCAGCAGTCTTTTTTGTTCGGGCTATTCTTCCGGGAACGTTCACTATATAACACGAACACACACACGTGCCTACACACGCAAACAGCTACCCCACTCACAGACGCACAGAAACAGACACACGAACACGTGGACTAAAGCTCACTGGCTTCCAGGATGCATTCCAGTTGCTCTACGCACAGCTTTCCTTTCTTTTTTCCCTGCAGAAAAGAACCGAGTCCTAGTACTTACGTGTTCCGAAGGCTCGAACCCTGATTCAGTACCCCCTCTCTTTTTTTTCTTGTTTTGTTCCCACGGATCTGTGAGAGTGCACTCCAGAGTCGCTTTCGCTCGACGTCACTGTCTCTTTCGTCGTCGCCATCGCGAAGGGACTGCGCGCTTCTTCGCCGTGACATCTGTTGATTCTGGAGAGTGACTCTTGCCTCCCCATCCTCCAACTTCTCCCGTATACTTATGCATCTATATATACTCGTATATTTCTTTCTTACTGCGCTTCTCGTGTAAGCGCACTTCCGTCGAAGCTTCTTCGAGAGGTGCTCTGCTCCGTGGCTAGCGCTCACATTTGAGCGCGCTCCCGAGCTTTCGAGAGAGCACTCCAGAGAGATCATGGTCCTCGCACTCGTGCCGTTGTTTATGTACTCGATTTTCAAAAAAAAAAGAAAGAGTGGCTGAAGTGGGTCCCCACGTGCTACTTCTGCACCGAGCTGCTGGCGTCGAAGCTTGAGACTGGAAAGGTTTTACCCGTAATCTCATCTTTTATACATTTCTTAACTTAGGAAATGATTTCGACTGCAACGCTTGCACTGGTGTCTTCCGAGGAGCAGTCCGTATTTAGTAATATAGAACTGAGGACAACACAATACGTTGAATATGATAAGCAGCCCTGTTACTATTTCATTCCGTAATAAAATGAACGTTCATGAACGAAATAATTATCTAGATATGTAGATAGTTATGTCAATAGAAGTTGAGGAAGTTACTTGACATTACAGGCCGCTACGAGGCGACGCACACACGTCTTTCCCTTGCTTCTTCGCCACGCACGTTACCATCTTGGGTAGCGTAAACGTTTGGGCAAAGCGGCTATCTTATTACACAGCCGCGTGATTATGTCGACTGTGTAGCCTTCTAAAAGGACGACGCATGAAGCAAGGAAATAGTTTTGAATAGCTTGTTCGCAGGAAGAGCGGTATACACAGCCTGTTCAGACGTGATACGGACCAAACATTGGCATAGACTGTTGAAACATCCGCCCCGAACTCCGACTGGACCTAAGTACCGATTACCGACGCCTCTGCAGTGTATACCCTACGATTACGGACAGTCCGCCTGAAGTTGTGTGTTAAGTTGTTTTGCGAATTTGAATGTGCAAGATTTACTTGTACATTACCTGCGGTCTATAGAGTTCAGTATGGACGTCAGAACAAACTGTTTTTCATTCGGGGCCTGACTACTGTTTCACAATCTTAGCCCGGCTAGACAGGCGGTAGTTCAGTGTTGCTGAAGACGAGGACAACGAAAGGAGGGGGCACTGGACACACGGGCGCTACTCACAACAATGAGTTTGGTCGATCCGAAGAAAAATTCCTTCAGATACACGTCACCGATCACATGACCCTCGCAACATCCTTGAGCGAGGTAACAAAGCAGAGCGAAACATAATAATATCTGGGGTTTTACGTCCCAAAACCACGATGTAATTATGAGAGACGCCGTAGTGGAGGGCTCCGGAAATTTCGACCATCTGGTGTTCTTTAACGTGCACCTAAATCTAAGTACACGGGCCTCTACCATTTCGCCTCCATCGAAATGCGACCGCCGCGGCCGGGATCGAACCCGCGACCTTCGGGTCAGCAGCCGAGCACCGTAACCGCTATACCACCGCGGCAGACAGCGGAGCGAAACAACTCGTCGTCATCACCAGCGCTCAACTACCGTCTGTCAAGACGCACCAAGTGGCCCACATCGCCACACTTGTAGCCTGATTACAGTACGAGGTGGTTATCTTAGTGGGCAATGCACATCGAGCAACGAGACGACAGAAACGGCTCTTTGAACCAATATAGTGTGATACACTTTACTAAGCTGGCTGTAGTCTGTACTTGGGTTACTCGGGTTAGCAAGAAGACTTAAATTATGTATACGGTACATAGTGCGTACACTTGGAAGCGCAAATACGAACAGATGAGCGTGGAGAACACAGATGCCGCACTTTAATTTTTTCTTGAACATATATGCGTGCGAAGGTTGTGCACGTACGCCTGTTTAGATAGTTATATCGTCGTCATCTTCCTCGCTCCCAACTTCTACCGCACATTGCTTAGGACTATAGGATCAGAATGGATGAGTTAGTGCAAGTAGGAGCCAACCTTCGGTGCGCATTCCATGTCAGCGTGCGTCCAACGAAGTTCCCAAGTCATGTTATTTAGGCAAACGCGATTACACTTGACTGTTTGGCGACAATTTCAAGCAAGTTGCCAGAGCTTGAGGTGACGCGAGAATCGTCGCTGTCGGCTGTGTTGTTGACAGCTGGCTGTTAGTCAATTTAATTTTTTTGCCTAAGAGTTGAACTATGCGAGGGTACTTAGTCTTATTTATTCATTTTTTTATTTTTTGTAGAAATACCACTCTTTACATATAAACTCTTCAGAAAAAGCGGTTATTTTTCCTTTCACGGAGTAGTTTAACCGGAGATTTTTTCTTCCTCTCACGGTCTTTTCCTGATTTCTCCTTCATGCTATCAATATTTAACTCTTATTTGTAACGCCTATTCCGTTTCTTTTTCATTACGTTCTTTTATAAATCATACTGCTTTCTTTTTATTTTACTTATCCTGTATTTTTGTGTGTGCTTTTTTTAATATGCGCTGCGATGGATCAGTGGTTATGGTGCTCCGCTGCTGACCCGGAAGACGCAGGCTCGACCCCAGCCGCTGAGGTCGCATTTCGTTGGAGGCGGAATGCTAGTGTCTCGTGTACTGTGCTATGTCAGTACACGTTAAAGAACCCCAAATGGTCAAAATGATCCGGTTGTACTCGACTGCCGACCCGAAGGTCGCGGGATCGAATGCCGGCCGAGGCGGCCGCATTTTCCATGGAGGCGAAAATGCTTGAGGCCCGTGTACTTAGATTTAGGTGAAGAACCGCAGGTGGTCGAAATTTCCGGAGCCCTCCACTACGGCGTCCCTCGTAATCAAATCGGCATTTTGGGACGTTAAACCCCAGCAATTATTATTAGAAATGATCCGCAGCCCTTCACTACCGCGTCTTTCATTGCCGCAGTCCCTTTAAGACGTTAAAACCCACAAATCAACAAAAAACCAACCGCCCGACTTTTAAAAATTGTTTAGCACTTATGCGTACAAAGCATTCCTTCGCTTTTCTGTTGACGTTGAAGAAGAAGAAGAAGACGAAGAAGAAGAAAAGACTTCAGTTGACAAAAATCAACATGCAAATAAGAGGAGAACCGTATTAATAATATTCTAAAACCACTTTATAAATTGGACCGCTATCTATTTCACGTTACAATTCAGGTACAATTGTACACTAAGCGGAATTCTTGCTGGTGTGATCACACTTACACCACGGTTATTTCTTTGTTGTTGTTTTTCATATAGAGACCCCAATTCACCAACAGCGATTCTTGCAAGCATCTAGCAATCGTCCGCCACAGTCTGAATCGTCGAAAAAAAAATAGAACAATGTTTGCACTTGGAGTTGAAAAACAATC
Source organism: Rhipicephalus sanguineus (assembly GCF_013339695.2). Lineage (NCBI taxonomy): Eukaryota > Metazoa > Arthropoda > Arachnida > Ixodida > Ixodidae > Rhipicephalus > Rhipicephalus sanguineus. Next base: position 117,043,218 of record NC_051181.1, read on the forward strand.
AAACGAACCAGTGGCGTAGCCAACGAACATCAGACATTTATAATACAGTGAGCGTTTTTTTTTCTTTGTTTCTCTTACTTTTTTTATCACGGGAAGCCAAGTGAGCGGAACTAAGCGTCTTCAATAAAATATTGCCGACACCCGCAGAGCATCCGTCATTAATAATTGCCGGGTAGTGCAACTGAGCCAGTCGTAACCTACAGAGGGGCCAGCTGGCTATAGTGGGCCTCTCTTCACCCTCAGCACGGACTGTGTTATCTCCTCTGCATAGGTGTGTGAGGAGGATCACGTGTGTCCGCGTATTCCCGGCGTCGTCCCACTTCGCGCAACCCCGCATGCCGCAAAGCGTTGCAGCTGGCTTCCTTCGTCCAGTGCATGGCACAGATTTTTAACCGGGGAGAGCTAGGCCATGCATGTACGTACGATGAAGTTTGCGCCAGGTGTTAACGGCCACGCGGCGTGTCATTCTCCGTAGAGATTCGAAGTGCCCCGGTGCGAGTATTACGCGAGCTGTGTATAGGAAAAACAAACGACCTATTCCTAAGCGACGTAACCTCCAGTTTTAAGCGAGCCGAGAGCGAACGGTCAGATAAAAAAAAAAGAGAGAGAAGCAAAGACCACGTTGCAATTGTTTCTCTCGTCTTGCTTCTCCACGTAGTCATAAATAACGTCACGTACAATAATGTGTTGCGCCGCCTGTCACTTTCACTGCACGCAACTGCTTTATTGTTTCGGAGTAAATTTCGTTCCCCCTCTGCGTTTAGTGCTGCTTACACATGGCTTGTTTTTTGTTCTAGTGTGTGTGTGTGTGTATGTGTGTGTTTGTGTGTGTGTGTGTGTGTGTGTGTGTGTGTGTGTGTGTGTGTGTGTGTGTGTGTGTGTGTGTGTGTGTGTGTGTGTGTGTGTGTGTGTGTGTGTGTGTGTGTGTGTGTGTGTGTGTGTGTGTGTGTGTGTGTGTGTGTGTGTGTGTGTGAGAGAGAGAAAGAGTACATCTCCCGTTTTGGTGTTTCTCGCTTCGAGATCAGCGGTTATCATCAGGAATCACATCCACACAGTCCAGCACCACGTCGATAAGTATTTGCGGAAATACGTGCGCAATCGTGGCTTTACACACACATATGTATACCTCGTTGTGGACTGCCGGTGCCGATGACGTATATGAGTAGGGCACTTAGTAAAAGCTACTCCAAGCGGTAGAGGACAAATGAGAGTTGCCTCCCGTTGTGGCAGTGATGAGGAAAACAATGACGTCAGTCACGGAGATTTCGGTACGAGGGGACCATATTCACAAAACTTCTTGTTTGTGAGTGCTGTTTAAACAGTTTCGAACATAAGATCTTTCTTTAAATACGGCTCCTTCTCATTCCAAGCCTCTGCTGTGTTAAAAAGGAATTCTCCCGATATTTTCACTACCCGCCGCGGTGACCTATAGTGATTACGGTGCTTGACTGCTGACTCGAAGGTCACGGGATCAAATCCCGGTCGCGGCGGCCGCATTTTGATGGAGGCAAAATGCTAGAGGCCCTTGTGCATAGATTTAGGTGCACAATAAAGAACCTCAGGTGGTCAAAATTCACGAATCCCTCCACTACGGCGTCTCTCATTATCATATCGCGCTTCTGGGACGTAAAACCCCTTCAATTATCATTATTTTCGTTCGCCCAGCACTTACGTTTTCTTTTTTATTGGTCCCGACGAAAGATTGTTTCTGCTAGAACATTCAGTCGTGAAACAGGAAGCGCGTGGACGCATAAAAACATAGAAATAAAAGGCGAGAACAGCGAAACAGCGCTGCATTTTAAGCAAACGGCATCCGCTGTAGGTCGTACGCACTGCTGAGTAACGGCCAATGCTCGCGGAGCCGGTCCTCTTTTAGCAACCCAGACTGGAGAGAAACGAACGTCACTAAAGATTAATCAACGGACACGCGTCATTATATTCACCCGCCGGTTCATTTGCTTTCTATACTCGCGCTGTGCATAGCGAGGCTTCGTTCGTTAACGATTATCGACGAAGCGCGCCCCTTCCAAATCGGCAATCTGGTAAGGCCGACAGCACGCAGGCGTAACGGCGCAGTCTTTCGAAGCAGTCAGCCTCCACCGAAGTGTCACAACAACTAAACAAAAAAAAAAAAAAGAAGACGCAAAGGAGGCGGTACCGAAGTGACCCTTACGTTTACCACGCGTGATTTGGCCGTTTTAATGGGCACGGCCTGCTGTTCGCGGCGAGTCCTCGTCGATATATATATGCTCACCGCGATTCCAACGTCCGGCGCTAACTCGATCGTTCTCGGCAATACCAAAGGCAGCTGGTCAGCCGAGGCGGACCACCGAAGCCGCGTTCGACGCAGGTGTGTTCGCATCTTCGGTTCGACCAAGCAGGATACCTTGATTCCGATCTGCCAGCACCATACTTATTGTGTTTGTTAGGCGAGTCTGGACAGAGCTCCGAAGCTTCCCCCGTGGTCCGCTCTGAGGCTTTCGTTTAATCACCTCTATCAATTTCTTTTTTTTCTTTGTTTTTTCATTTGTTTCCAGCCAAGCGAGCAGCTGGAACATTTGAAAAATTAGGCTAGCCATGAAGCGTGTGCGTGGAACAATTGGCACAGAGCCACCTTGAAATCTGCGCAGTTTTGTTTTATTTCACATACACGTTGCGTAAGAGATTTCGCTCCTTTATATGTGGCGTCCAGCTACTCTTTTTCACAGAGACAGCGCCTGTCCACTGCTTATTTATATAGACGCAGTGCCATCATTCTTGCTAGTTTTCTGTGTGACCTCATTTTAAGGAGCATGTAAATGGCTTTTATACATTGTGTACGCCGAATATGAACCATTAACACCGCCGGACAAAAAAAGAACAAAACAAAAAGAAGCGCGAACATCAAGCTTCCGGCCAAAGGAATTTGAATACATTTCGCTATTATTTTTTTCGATTGGATTAGCGTTTTACGAACTCCGCCATTTGTTACCTGGACTGCACGTTAAGATAATCAATATTAAGATAATCAATATTCTTTAGGATAGATTTCAAGTGGGGTGCTATAGGCTGGTTGATTCAGAGTGAAGAACGGCGTCCCTGGCATTGTTTAGCATAGTGTGGGCCGTGTTGAATACTGATTTTATTTATTTATTTATAAGGCGAAAGCCTTAGATGCCTCATAAAAGGCGTAAATTGACTGGCGTGCACGTCGGCGGCGTCAACGCGAGTGATGCAAAAAGTTATCAGCGCGCGATGGCATCGCCATAAGACATCATCGTGAGGTCACAGTTCACTAAAATTTGTGACATCACGACGTCACTGTGACGTCACATAACGTGACGTCACGCTACATAACGTCATAACGTCACGTTATGTAACGTCATATAACGTGACGTCACATGGTGACGTCATCACATGACATCATTACTTGGTCAGAGGTGGGACGATCACGGAGGCAGTGTGAAAGAGGGTGAGGTCCACTGAGGCAGATACATAAGGGACCCTGTGATTTTTATTTATTTATTTATTTATTTATTTATTTATTTATTTATTTATTAGAATGTTGACACGAAATACAATACCCACCGGCATTTCCCACAACGCTAACTTGTTCAGCAAATGATGGACTATGGTTTGGGAAGCAACGTACTTCAGCTACTCTGCAGTTCGCAGCCAATCACGAGACGGTCAAATGGAGGCTGATTGTGCTACATTTTGTTTGTGCACCGTGAGATGAGGCCGCATTCGCGAGCAGTGCAACCTTCATGACTAAATACTAGTGATTTTCAGACGTCGTGATTACACAGGACATTACGCACTCCCCGGCGAATGCAGCTATAGCCAAAACTATCGGCAACATCACCTGAACGCGTTACTATGGTTTCAAATACCAACTCGCAGGGGCGTAGCTAGAAATATTTTTCAGGGGAGGAGGGTTCAACCGTACTTTATGTATGTTCGTGCGAGCGTTTGGACGCACGCGCGTATATATACGCAAGCAAAACTGAAAATTTTCAGAGGGGGGGGGGGTGCTTGAATTCCCCTGCCCCTGCCAACTGGACCCCGCCGAAGAGAGGCCACTCGTCTATGCCGATTATGGCTAAGAGTAGCTTTCACAAACTCGTTTTCGTTTCGTATAGCGATGGCTGACAACGCTCCTTGCGACGTCTGCAGTACCGAGGAGACTTCGCAGCATATCTTCTGCAACTGTCCTTGCTACGCGGTGCAGAGACGATCACTTGCAATCGCTCTCGCTCGTCTTGACAATAGACCGATGTCGCTAGCAACTATCCTCCAATGTCATCCCGATAAGTCATCGAGGATTCAAGCAACCAAGGCATTCTTAAAATTCCTACGAACAACATACTTGCACGAGCGGCTGTAGACTCGTAATAAATGATGCCGTATACCGCACAAGACTGCCGCTCTGCTCTGTGACGTCGTGTGTGTGTGTGTGTGTGTGTGTGTGTGTGTGTGTGTGTGTGTGTGTGTGTGTGTGTGTGTGTGTGTGTGTGTGTGTGTGTGTGTGTGTGTGTGTGTGTGTGTGTGTGTGTGTGTGTGTGTGTGTGTGTGTGTGTGTGTGCGTGCGTGCGTGCGTGCGTGCGCGCGCGCGCGCGCTCTCCCGTTCTTTCTTTACTCTTCTTTCTATCTCCCCCATCCCTCTTCCCTGTGCAGCGTAGAATGCCGGTTTTGATAAACTAGTTAACATACCTGCCTTGCCTATGTCTCCTGTTTTTCTTCCTACTAAGTAAGCACGAACCCGCGGTTTTAAGTACGGTGCACCCTATCTTTCTGTATGGAACAGAACGCCAACGCCGTACACCCAGCAGGCTATAGTGTTGCACCAAAGGGACCATTATTACAGCTGCTTCGTTCACATCTATTGAAATATTTTTGCCAATACTTTAGTGAATACCGTACACATTTACAATGCATTTATAGTAAAAAGCGCAAATGCTGTAGGAATCGTCGGCAGAGCAGCAAACTGAAGAGGGAGTCGTGCAAGTTGAACCAGTATCACATAAGGTATACCATCAGCTTGAACAGATTTCGTTTATATTGGCACGCGCTCTCCTTTTCGTATTTATACTGGTCCTTCACACGTATAGTCACGGCCTTTCGAAAACTGCGCACGAATGTCTGGGAAGCTTCCAGATTACTTTAGAATCTTGCGATAGGTTCGAGCGCGCAAACGCGAACAGTTGAGTTTATTCTGGAACTAGCGCGACCACCAGCGATAAGACTCGAATGTTCGATGCCACATGTATAAATGGCGGCGCGCCGAACCGTAGATCAGATTATCGACGGCCGACGCTCTGTTCGCCGCTATCAGTGTACAGCTTCGATTGCTTGCACTCTGCTCCTTTCATTCTGCGGGCACAAGTTCGCCCAAATAAAGATTTTCGTCTCGAACACGCCAACTGCTGGCCTCGGCAACCTCGCGACCACGTGACAATATTATCCTTACGCTTACTACAAGCTATATGAGGTGGCTTAGGCAAGAAATGCAACTTTCGGCCATACTGTCGCCACGCCCATTGCTAGACCAAACCCGCTCAAAGGTCTCAAGCATGAGCAGCTCAAGGCATTCGTAAATTCTTCTTCGAGCTTCTTTCATTCTTTTTTTTTTTCGTTCGTTTCACGCTGGCTTCCTTTGTTTCTTCTCTAACGCTGTGGAATCCTCCCGAGACAGAAGAGTGTCTGAATCATTCGCTAGACAAAGTTGGTGAACGATGACGAAGCAGTAACAAAACAAGAAAAGAAATACTAAAAGTCTGGGGCGGAGGGCTGGCGCGAGCTTTAATCAACACCTTGTTATGCAAATTTCGTGAACAGGAAACTGAAGCTCACCCTGTGCGCCATCTCCGGAGACCCCGCCGACGTTTCTTGGAGAACCCCCCGAAATTTCTTCGTTTAATTATTTTTTGTTTTGTTTTGTTTTAAACCATCTTCGTAATCCTTACACAGCTTTCGTCGTTTGCTGTCCCCTTTCTATGTCTATTAACTGTACCCTCTCGAATCTGTTCTTATATTGATCACTTTTGCACCAGGGCGTACCGACGCATAAGTTCAATATCCTCTAAGCTTTCTTTCTTTTCTTTTTACGCAATGGGGTTTGCTTGGCAACCCCGTTGACTAATTCTTGTCTGAAGTTTGGTCAACCGTGCTGTTCTTTATCCAAGAAGCTTATAGGGCTTAAGATAAAGTATTCTGCAGGCAATTTCGTCGCAGGAGTAACCGAAGCATATATCTATTATAACCTTTAAAACAGGCCAGCGCATTTTGTGTCTTCAACACTCTTTTCTTTGCCAGCAGCTATTCCCTCAGGTTCTGTAACCATTTTTTTTTCTGTAATGAACTCAGTGCATGTTAACTAATTAACTGCTTATGTAGTTCCGGTGTGCGACACAGCGAACCAATGTTGAACAACCGTCACGAGAGGAAAGAGCACTGCTGGCACTCTCCGTCACTGTTCTGTCCTTTCATGTCATTTCGCGTCCTTTACAACTTTAGCAAAGGTGAACCAACTATCAGTAGCAAGCCGTAATCAGGGCAGAGAGAGAGAGAGAGAATCAAGAGATAGAACTTTGAAAAAAGCAAACATAGGGAGGCTAACCAGAACGAATATCCGGTTTACTGCCTTACAGCAGAGGGTGAGAGAACAGAAGTATAAAACAAGGAAAGAGAGTTAAACAGAAACATATGTACACCATCACTGCTGTTAACAGCTCAGGATGATGCTCTTAAGTGAATGTAAAACTTCTGGCCTACCCACATGGAGCGAACTTTGAGCGAACTTTTGGCGGCGATCGCCATCAGGGAGACACGCCTCCGTTCAGCAGTGGACTATGAAGACATTCTCGCAGTTCAAGATTGTATGAACAAACCTACATAAACGGCTGTAGTGATTTATGCATCCACTCCAAGCAGCTGATAATATCACAAAAGTTAGCTTGGAACGGCACAACGGCCGGGTGATATATCTCAGAAACAACGTCAAACTTAATGCAATAGACGGTAAGCAGCAATGTTGGTGAAGAAGATGCTGGGGTGCGGGCGCGTCTATTCGGTGCTATGGCCACTCTGCAATGATGCTTTCAGCAGTGTACGGTAACTACAGAACTCCTAGCAGAGTGAGTGCTGGAATCAAAGTAGGAGAGAGAGAAAGAGAGAAGCAAGGAAAAGCAGGGAGGTTAACCAGACGCACGTCCGGTTTGCTACCCTACTCAGGGGGGAAGAGATAAAGGGTCGAAAAGAGAGACCGAAGGAAAGACAGAGGGACGGAATCACGCTCACACTTTGGGGAGCACTTCAAATGTACAGGCGGTCGCACAGATCTGCTGACCTTAGGTGTTTCATTAGAGCTTCATTACTTTCTGTGCCTTCGAGGCCCATGTCCATAGTCCCAGAATCTCGGTTACAGAAAGTGGTCTCGACTCCAGGAGAGACGAGATAAAAATTAGCCGTGACATCTATATCGCTTAATTGTCGCGAGGAAAGAATGTCTCCGAGATAATAAAATGTTTCTGTGTGCATCCTCCGCGTAACTAAGCGTGTCTTGCTATCTAAGTAGCAGGCGCGAACATCCCTGAGGCTCCGGTTGTTGAAGATCTGTGCGTTCAGGCTAACGAGCAAACGTGGTGCCTCGTGGTTTGAAATGTCGTCCCACTTCAATGGTGTCCATTCTAGTGGACACCATCCACTGCAATGGACGGTGTCACTGAAGCTTGGTGATAAATGAGCTTATCGTATAGTATCCTCACCCTAGCGCCCTCTGGCCGACCATGCTTTCGCGGGGGCGCTTAGTGAGGTGAATCTGACTGCCGGGCCGGTCACTATGTTCCGAGGGATCAGCAAAATGTTGCGGAGGTGTGCCTACAAATTTCCAAACCAATCAGGCAATGGGAGAGAGGATATTTCAACGTAACTTTAAACAATATTGAAGTTCGAGGGAAAGAGGCGCGAAGAGATCAGAGGAAGGCGCCTGTAAAACGCTGCTAAAAAAGAGCAATTGCAGACCCCCCTCCCCCCTTCCCCCTCCCCCCTCCCACAAAAACGCACACCACGCACGCGCGCGAGGATGCATAGACGGGTCGGACCTCACTTCCCATTCCCTGCCCCTGCCTTCCCTAAGAAATAAAATACTGGCTATGCCCCTGGATATAATCATCTTTACTTCGCTGCTCTAAGTTAATGAGGTCGTGTTTATTTGGCAACGTGGACAAGTACTTCATTATTCCAAGTGTTCGGGTACCACACTAATGCAAAAACAAAAAAAAAAAACACGAGTTTACGACAATGGACCGAAACCAACGGCTGGACCGTTTGTAAGCAGCGTCGTATATTATTTTTTCGATTTGTTTTTGGAACAAAAATATGGCAGCTTATCGTCAGCAAAGTGACCAGTGTTTCTGCCTTTTGTCGATCACGCGCCGGAAGTTGTTCACGGCTACGAGAGAAAAATAACGCGACCGGGGAAAATCGCGCTGGTGCTCCAACCGTCCCGTAGTTTTTACGTCTTTCTGTGCGTCCTTCTTTTCTGTACGTCTTTCTGTACGCCCTGGTTGTACGTCCTTCTTTTCTTTTTCTTTTTTTTTCATCCCCACACACAGAAGCACGCCCTCAGGTGGACACAGTGCCCGGGCGCGACCTCTAGGTCGAATGCCGCTGGAGGTACAGTAGATGAAAGGGGAGGAGGCAAAGGGAAAGTCGCATCTCATTTCAAACTCTTCCAGCGGCAAACAGACCCTATATGCGATGGAATATATGGGAGAGAAAATCGGCAAAGGGCGAAGTGGCACACACTCTGCCAACGCCTGCCCTGACGCACACTCTATACACGGGCGTCGCGCCTACTCAAAATGTATGAGGGTCCCCCGATGTCCGACCGCGTCGCGTGGCCAAAGTCGAAATTGCGTTTTTCGAGGAAATCGCATTCAAGACGCCCGCTTTCTCACCGTGTCCTTTCTCTTCTCTGTTTTTCCTGAGGGAAAGGAACTTTCACATTGCCATATTATTTTCGGGCCTTTCACGACAGGCCTTCCTATTTGCACCGTCACATTGGTGCTACGAGAAGTAAAATAATAATAGTGATGACAATAGAAGAGGGAGTCCAACTGGGCTGACCAGCGGAGATTCGGTGTCGTGCTTGGCTGCAATCTACAGTCCGTTTCCGTTCGCCTCGTCGCGAGGCGTAGCCTTCGCGAAAACGCGGACAAAGAATTGAGTTTGGTTGAGAAGAACTGTTTCCAGTGAATAAAAGGAAGTCGTATTCTTATTTCCTGCATTTTCTTTGTTTTTGTGTAACACGTCCTCAAACTGAACAGTTAGTTCGCGCGTTCTTGTGTCACTTAACATGCGGCTGAACGAAAGTAGGTGCTCAATATCGTTTGTTTATTTACGTATACGTGCATAAACAAACAACGTATCCAATAAAAGCTAGCCAATTTCCTCTACGTAACGCACTTAGATTTCATGCCCGTAAAAAATACTCCAGGAGGTCAAAATTAATCCGTATTTCCCCGCTGTACGGTGTGCCTCATAATCTTGTATGTATACGTATAAATCCACAAAATTTAATTTTCTTTTTCCTCCGCGTCACATCAATGCTCTGTTGCTATTAGAAGCCACTGCTGTTCGTTATATAATAATACCAAAATGCTTAATTCAGAGCTGCGAGAATTGGAATCGGTGGGTAAATATGGAAGTTTATTCGCCCGATAACGTGGGTTTGTGTCAGTTAATTAACAAAATTTATATCGCTATATTTTCATTCTCAGACTAGATTTCAAGCGACAATAGTAGTATCAAAGAACAGTTAGTCGAATTGAAGAAATTTATATCTTCAATTTTTGCCCCTTCATTACTTCGGGCATGGTCTCGGTCACGTATTGTTACTGATGTGTGTAGGTAACTTCGCGGGCCAAGTGATACGAACAAAATTAGAAAGGCATTAGAGCGCTGATACATCCTACGCTTGCGCTTCTTGTTTGCTTTCTTGGTGGACGTGGCATTTGCACAGTGTGCATATTTTCTCACGTTAGTTTATATTTGCTGTTCAGATAACAGGCGAGAAAAGTTGAACCAAAGTACTGCAATGTCTTCAAGCTTGCTTGTATTTGTGTTACAGGTGACGCCATCCGAATTAGCAGCCAGTAGGAACATCAGCTGCAGAAACACAAGGTAACCTACTTTGTACAATACTGCGCTTCGTAATTTTTCTATTGGCGTACAACTAACTAATCTCATAGCGTGAGGATTCTCGCGATGGCGCGCGTATACAGTGAAACCCCGGTGATACGAATCTCACGGGACCACAAAAAATATTCGTATGATCCGAAATTCATATCACCAGAAGGCATGGAAAATTAGCATGCGACAAAAGAAAGTTGGCGTACATTTTCATTTATTGTTTTTCAGGGCCGCAGCAACGTCAGGAAGAACCCTGAATGATTGTCAGTTAAGTTTTTAGGTGTCGGCAATCATACCACCACTCGTAAATATACGGCCCGTAAGCGCGTATTTAATTAATGAACCAGGTGCGTTGTGACCCGCGACAGGAGTAGCCCCTTCGAAATTTTAGCATGCTTTTTTGCATGACTGCAGCGAAAGTAACGAAAGAAGTGCTTTGACGCGATGGCTCAAGGCCACAAAATTACAGAACCACGGTTCTGTGTTATGATTTTGTTATCACGGAGGTGTTGGGGATGTTTTTTTTTTTGGGGGGGAGATTTACCGCCGTTCCCGCACAAGTGCGACCTCAACGGTCGCGCATGTTGACGTTGTGAGGCCTGACTCCTTCGCCAATACCGTCGTCGCCTTCTTTCGGTCCTCGTCCACCTTTCATAGAATGTCTGATGCACGAGGCAGGCACGCGAAAACACAGTAACAACGACAGCAGCCCGCGTCGACGCGTTAGAAAAAAAACAAAAAAAAACATGGCGCTTATGTCCTCTGTAAACGCGAAGGCACACGGAAGCACATAGCCTTAAAGATTCGCGCACACAATCATGGAGGCTGTGACGCGTCTCTGAAGGTTTATTCCGACCGTGATTCTGACGATTTGGCGGTGCGGCGCGCATGCCCACGCTTGCGTTCCCGCGCTCGCACGTGTTTGGCGCGTCTTCCGTGACAGCGCGGACAGCACCTCTTCGTACCTGGGCGGTAGCGTACGTTCGTATCAAACGTCGCTGGGTGATAATCGGTTCGCAACAGCCGTACTCCATTACATTGCAGCCCAATGGGCCTTGGCCTGGACCAACGAAAAATTCGTATCACCCCGAAATTCGTATGAGCCGTGATCGTATCACCGAGGTTTCACTGTATTACGTCGAACTAGCACCAATAAAGAACATCTAGCTACCGCCGTATTCAATTTTGTACATTGTGAGTGAAACACGGAGTTAATCTTCATCTTCATCATCTATACATATCATTTTTTCTTCTACATCTTCCTCATCTGTATATATGGATATCGGCTGCTCGTCTTCATCTTCATGGTGGCATCTAGTGCTCGGCTGGAATAAAGCGGCTGGAATGAAGTGGTGGAGGTGCTTGGTTAACGCAGCACATTAAATTAGGATGTCGACGTTGTTCAAACAAAGTTACAGCTCTGTGTCATTCATTATGTTCATCTCGCATTGGTGTGCAGTACATGCCGAACCGATTCTCCATAACCATCGCCTAAACGTTTATATCACGGCGAGCGTGGTTCTTACGCCTATTTCAGCCTGATCATGATATTTAGGCTGCGTTTTTTTTTTTTTTGCTGCTTCGTGGTTGCATGAAACAAGTCACCTAATCTAACTGGTATACACAACACAGGAAACAACCACAGAAGTAAGCATGTACAGACTAGACTAGAAACAAGTAGGGCACAAACTAGCGGGACCCTTATCGTGATTTCGCACCTGTGTTGTGTGTCCTCTTGTGTCCCCGTTCATGCAGCGCTATATTTTTCGTCGTGTATACCTGCCGGTGCTTTAACGGTGAGGCGAAATCTGTGCGCGCAAGCGCATAGATACGGCACCGGTATGCGTTGAGCTGGTCATATAAAATATGATGCCTTGTTATATTACGCTATGGAATAATAAATGTTTCCTGAAAAAGCAGTGTCGCTAGAACCAATGTTTCGACAGTTACCGCTCGGATGCAGATATGTATGTTTTATTGTTGAAACGTATAGCCACTATCGATTGCTTTAGAACTTTTTTCCTCCCTGCGAACTGTGTTTCTTTTAATGTTCAGATGGTGCCCCAGAAGAACTCTGTCGTAATATCTACATAAATAGACCATCCATCTCGCAACAATTGCTTGCCCACTTTTGAACAACGCGCCAGATTAGAAAAGTTGCGTGAGGCAATGCTCTTTTAGTCTCGCGTAAGGCAAATTCTCTAATTATTAGGCTGTCAAAACGTTACTGCGTGATCAGGGGGAATATAGGCTAAGCTCACGCATAGTTTATGCTGAGGCTAGTGCGTTGTCGAACTACGATTTCACCGCTCTATCTGTTCAATTAGTTCTGCTCTTAGTACTCATTTTATGTATCCCGTGAGGACGAGAAATCCTTAATGGTATTATCTGATGTCGCGGGATATAGCGTATTGATATCCGTGTTATATGCCTTTGTACGCCGTATTACTGATGTCTTCTGCTCCGCCTCTGAAAATTTTTATAATTTTGGTCAAGATACAGTTCTGTCTGAAGGGAGCGATACATGGCGAGTACACTGACACCGTCTTGGCACAGTCGCGAGATTATTGGGCTTATTCGACGAGGAGCAGCTAAATGAAAGGTAAAATTCTGTACATTTTTTTTTTTTAGATCTTGTGGCTAACGTGCAGTGGGGATGAAAAGAAATGCGAACAGTGCGGCATCTACATTCTCCGATATGTCGCATTTCTTTTCAAGCCGTTTTAGCCTGGATGGTAATAAAAAACCACTAGAGCCATCAATGATACAATCAAGAGCCATTCTAGAATCTTTTTATTGTCACCGAGGTCAGAGCGGGATGAAATCAGCGAGTTGCGCTGTTTGCGTCCCCCCCCCCCCCCCCCCGTTCCCTGTACGTTCATTTCATCGGCAACTGTGTACTGCGCAGAGTTTGCAGACGAAAAAAAGTAAGCAGAGCTAACGTTGTTGTTCCCCTATTTAAAAAAAGAAAAGAAAAACAAATTGGCAATTATAAATTACAGTTACCACTGCCGCCAATCAGCACATGGACCGGCAAACACTTGACCTAGGCACCGACGATTACGAAACTAAGCCAAAATTCTCTGTTCTCGTTTCTCTACTGAGTTCCAGTTCCGGCCTGTCAATATTTCCACTACCATAAAATTAAAGCGAGCCACAGAACCAATCTAAGCATTTGATGACCTTGCTTTCTTTTTCTTCTTCTTCTTCTTCTTCTCTATCCTGGGTCTATTTTGTTCGCTTGCTTGATTTGTCATCATCCCCCACTTCAGCACATGGAGGGATTCCTCGCTCTCCACCTAAGCACGTAATATGTATGTATGCTGCTGAGCCAGCATCATTTCCATGCAAGGGGGTGCCTTAGTTATGCACCTACTACGAAGGAGCTCCCTGTTTGATGCACGAGTAAGATGGCTAAGAAGGGAGAGAGGGTGAACTGCGCGCCTGTGCGATCGCTCGCTCTTTTCATTGCCTTCTTTTTCTCTTTACGTCATCGCGCCTCCCTCTCTCCTCCAGCGGGTGCATTGCTTTGCATACAGCTCTCGCTATGTAGTCAGCACGGGCTGTATTCCCAGGGCTGCAGGCCCCGGCTCATTTCAGCTAGCCGTCGCGAACCTAACTTTTCCCTCTCCATCGCTTTCAAGGAATGTAGGTGCCGGAAAGAAGACGTAAAAGAAATTACTGCGCCCTCTTCTTCAAGTACATCGACCAGCGGGGTTTCGCGTATACGTTTGAGCGTATATAATAAAAACGAATAACCGCTGCGCGCATCGGAAAAACGCCTCGATATAAAAGTATAACCGGCGAAAAATCGCGTTAGAAATAAATAAAGCAGGGGCAGGAAAAAAGAAACTTAGCGAATCGTGGCTTTCCGTGGCTGAGAAAAGGCAAAAATAGATGATAAAAATGGCGACCGAGAGAGAAGAGAGAATCTGGCCCGTATCGCCTCGCCTTATTTCTAATTCTAATCTGTACCTCGTTGCTATTCTCGCGATCGTCTTGATTCGCAGCGCATCTCATCTCTGTCTTCTTCTCTTTCCACGTCGTCGTCTCCTCCTCGCCGACCGCAGTGAGGAAGAGAAAGAGTGAGCAGGGCTTTAGCGTCTTGAATTCACCGCGCGTGCCTTTCCACAAGTATGGCTCATGCAGTTCTGTACACTCCCCCCAGGTCCCTTGCCAACGTATACACTTCTCACCCATCTTCCGTGCGTTCTGTTCTCTCCTCGCCGTCACAAGCTGCTCCTCTTGCTCAAAAGCACGATGCACAGAGATCGCAATGGAAAGCAGCATGCGGAGGCAGCAGCGGGCCAAGAGGAGGGGAGGGCACTACGCGAGGGAAAGAAGCTGCAAACGTCGACGACTTTCAATGATGATCCATATTAACTTGATAATTATCCCGCATCGCAATATATACGGCAGGCAGCACACCGAACAGGCTGCTCCTTCTGCTGCTTACGGCGGCCCCGGAGCTGCTCCGCCGCTCCGGTCGGCCCGTCCAATCCGGGTGGCGGCGGCATTGCATTGCAGATGAAGGCACTTTCCATATAATTACAAACGAACACAAGAAATGGTCTCGCCCGAGAAAACCTCGCCGCCGCCGCCGCCATGGTCGGGGCCCCCCCACCCTGGCACTCGCCGGCACTGCTGCTCGCTCGCTCGCCGCACGCGTTTCGCGCGCTGCCGTTGCTGCGATATACGGAACCGCACCGTCGTGCGTCGACGTCCAGGAGACGTCGTCGGTCGTGTCGTCCAAGCTCCGCCCTCACGGTGCGCAGTTTACATTCCCGATTTCAATATCGCCCCCCTCGAGTGCTTATCGGCAGTTCGCTCAACGCTGCCTGGGCTCGAAGATGCACCTAGCGGCTATCCGCAACAGTGGACTTCACCGTGGGCCAAAATGCGACGTCGTTCTTCGCTTCGTGCATTGTCCGCCATATTTGCCTCATGTGCTAAGAACACTTCGTGCCTCCAAGTCGTCAGTCCGTCGTAGAAGCCGCGGCTGTGCTGACGTACCAAGGACGTGTCGACTCCACGAGTGTGTCTATGGCGTGGAAGCAAGTGCACTCGAATAATATCGCCAGTATGTCATCTCTGCTCGATGTATAACGCACTGATATTTGCCCCGTGTGCGAAAGCATTCGTCTTCAAGTTGTTCGTTCATCATGGATGCCACGTACTTGAAGACGCATAGACATCATGCATGTACCTGCGCTCATTGTGACGTCAGATCTATCCACGTCTATTTGGCCGCCATTATTGCTCCTTGCAAGAAGAGTTTCGTCCTCAAGTCGTCGGTTCACTGCGGATAGCTTGAACTCACCAGTGCGCCGATGCCACAAGGCACATCAATGCTATTGGATTCTCGATGGAGAGGATGAGTGCTCCCAGAGCTACTACTCGTCTGCTTCGTGCGCCTCCCGCCATGTGCTACGCATGCGCGAAGAGCTTCGCCGTCAAGTCACCGGTTCATTGTAAAGGCGTCGATAGTGAAGGAAATGTCGACGCCGTGAGCTCGCCGATGTCAGGAATGTATGACGTCACCATTTATCTGTGAGCCAAGAATTCAGCCGCATTGTCGTTGGCATCTCGTGAAAGCCATTGGATGTGGATCCTGCAGGCATCTCCTGACAACGTTGTTGGTTAATTACCCCGATTTTTCATCGGCTCACTTGTCAAGGATATTCGTCTTGGCCTATACGTGTGCTGTCATCTGTGTGCCTGATTTCTTGGCATAGGGATCACGGATTTACGTTCTAGAGATTTCTTTGAGGATGACATGAAGTTGGTGACACCGCGCACGTGCTGTGGTCACTGAGCGGCGAAGGCGTTCCACTGTTAAGCTTCAAAACGCAGGTTCGGTTTCTGGGCACGGCGGTCGTCATTCAGTAGGGGTGAACTGCAAAACCATCCGTGTGCATATGGCTGTCCGTTAAAGAACTCCAAGCGGTAAAAATTAATCCGGAGACCCCTTCAATGTGGCGGCAACCATATAATACGGCGGCTTTGGCGCGCAAATCACCAGAATTTAATTTATAGGTTTAACACATCATGCTGTACCCAGAAGTTGTAATGCGTGCTACCTTATCTTGAGCTTAGCACTTCCATGAATGTAAGACGGAGCTACAAAACTTACCCTTAAGTGAGGCTTAGGAAGTAATCTCACTGGGGTTGTCTCAAAGAAACTGCTATCATGACTGCCCTAATATTTAGGTTGTGAGTACTCGTGCTGGTCAACTTGTTATCATTAATAAACATAGCCATAAACGTTAATATAAGCATTGGGAGACACCCGTGCCGTACGGACGTTCGCACTTCTAAGCCATGGCAGAGGCAAACAGTCAGGTTTAGTTCCGCGCATGCGTTGGCCGCATCTATGGCACTACTTTTTCAGCAACGCTATCTGGCCCGAACTTCAAAACGTTTATCTCTTAACACTCGGGTTCGAAATTCGAGAAAGCTTCTCTGTCGATACACTTTTGGCATCGCATTTGAGCTTTCCTGAAGACAAGTTCGTGTATGATGACAGATCAGCAGTTGCGTCCAAATGACTGGCTTCCCACCTTGCTGAGATATTGGTGTGTCTAACGTCTAACGCAGTAAAACTTCCAGCTTCTAGAAAGCAGCGTTTGCTAGAAAAACTTTGCCTTGAAAATATTATACTCTATGCGTTGATCTTTCTGCGTCAGGTGACACTGGTTCTTTAGCAACGAAAACATTGAACAAACGCGCTCAGCAATATGGCATCTCTGAATAAGAGAAAGGAGGAGTAGGAGTATAAAGGAGACGACGATGATGATGATGATGAAAAAATAGTTTCATCCCATAACTCTAATACGTCCCTTGGTCATTAATTTACTTGTATTTGCTGGCACAAACGAACAGAGAAATTGAAGATCCAAGCTGAATCTATCGCCTAGTCTGTCACGTTGCATTGTCAGCTGCGCAACAGGGTCCACCACTATAGGCACTTGGAGACCTCCGAAGCGTTTGCCGCCGAGTCCGCCCCATAAGAAGGAAGAAGCCACTTCTATCGGGTGTTTTTGTCATCAAGGAAGGTATATGTCTTCTACAGGCATAAGAATACATGGCCTACCTCGCACGGGCTATTCTATAAGCTATAAAATCTTGTTCAGAACTTCATCAACGATCACCTCTTCCTTGTGGTCTTGTCAAGTAGTCAACTACAAAAATTGCTGACGTCAACGATTACGGAGGAGCTTGTCTTCGACAGCGCGCGAGCGATCCTTTTGGGCTGCGACACCTTCGAGGGATGCGGAAAAGTCGACTTCGCCTGTATGTTTGACAACAACTGTGAGACGCTTCGCGCTGATATCAACCCAGCATGCATAATTGGATTTCCTGTGTGTACGCTGAGAAAACAACACCTGAATTGAGTGCTCGTCCAGTGTTTACATTGTGTGACAAATCATGAGCTGTAGTGCAAGTGCTACCATGGGCCTCTGGAAGTATGAGGTATGTGCTCAACTCTTTCAAGTAATCGCTCTTTGTCTTCCATATATTCGGCCGAAATCCACCGAAGTCCTTAACCGTATTGATGTGCTTTGTTTCAGTAGGGCCAAGCGTAATTCACTTTCCGTGGCCGACTTTGCACAGACGCGCGCGTCCCTATAGACAATTACTTGTGAGCGCGTATTGCCTGCGTCATCCCACTGTTCACCGCCGCTGGCAGCCAGGCCTCGGCTCATGTTTGCAGTACCTAACGCGTCTATTCTTTCCTTATGTCGCAGATCATTGGTGCTCATGTATATATAACTCACTTAAACGTTGTTCTCTCCACATTGCAACAAGCGTTTGTTGTCCTTTGACGACGACTATACTTGTTTGTGCGAGCGCGTTTGACCACGTGGTGCTGTATGCCGCAAGCGTACATTCACCGTGGTGCTCACTCTCTTTCCATGTCTATTGTTTCCTCCTTTCCCTGACCTCAAGCGTACGGTCTCCAACCAGACGCTTCTATTTCATCTCTGCCTTTTTTATTTCTTCTATCTCTCTAATGCACATATTCTGTAATATACTCTGAATAATACCGCGCTTTGTTAACACACTTACCATGCTTTATGGACTTAGCGGTCACTGTGCACACGTTGATCTTCAAGGATTGTTTTCTCCAGTTGTACCGTTGTAGGTAAAAAAATATACAATGAGATTGAGTTGCGTGCAGATTTGCATGAAAACAGTTTTTTTTTTTTTTTGTACACTCGCGTGGCTAAAACAACCGTATGCAAAACTTAACCCGCGTTATGGGCTAACGCGGCCAATATTGGCAAGGTAAGGACGACAAAAATGTCAAAGAATGTTCGAATGAGAAAGACCAAGCTATAGTAGCGGCTTCTGTATAACGTAAATGGTAACGCCTGTTACTAACGAAAATCAAGGATGGGACGAAATCTCGCCTGGTCGGGAAATAACGGCATAATAGGAAGGAAAGCAGATGAGGCCGACCAAAATGGTGTTCAGATCAGATCAGATAACTTTATTGAGTGTCCTGCGAATTGGTAGGATGGGCCTGAATCCCGCCTAGGCTTCGGCCAAGGGTTGCTGGCCTTTGGCGGCTTCCTCGGCTCGCCGGACGGCCCAGAGTTGGTGCTCCAGGTCTGAGCTATAAGCAACGCAGACTCCCAGCGCGCGCAGAGGCTGCCGCTGTTCAAAGCTGCATCACGGCTATGTCGAGAAATGTTTTTAACGCGTCGACTTCCGTGCGGGAAGCCGAAACGTTAAAAAAATTTGCGACAATACCATTTTGGCTGGCATTCTGTTTTCCTTCCTGCTATGACGCCTGTTACTTCGTTTCACTGTTGGCTCTGTTGTGCATTCTTTCACATAAGCATCGTTTTATTTTGGTACATTCAATTTGATAAATATATTTTAATTCTTTGTTATATCGCCAAAGTTTTATGGTAAACAAGTTTATCTGCGTACTTCAGAGTGCTGACAAACTTGTTCTATGTTCATCATCTCGTCTCGTGTTCGTTTATAGTGCGCTATAGTTTCTTAAATACGATGAATAACTCAACACGCTCAAACGTGCTCCCTTCTGAAGTTTATCAGCCTTCCGTAGCATCACGGTTTCTTCGACATTATTTTATTGTTGTCGATCTCGCAAAATAAGAAGTGGCTAGAATGAATTTCTGAGTGATTGTTGGGTCGAATTTTTTCATCACTGAGGCCACAGGCACTTCCTCTGGCTAAGCTTAGGAAATCTGACGGGACTTAACTGTAACAAATATGTCGCGTTCATTTGCACCAATTGTTCTCGTATGTGAACAATTACTGTTGTTTCTGCCCGAAACACGATATGTTTACCATGACGGGTACAAAGTTAATCACGTCGATTTTCCGTGTATCACTGCTACCTTCCGCAAACGGTCACTTCTATAAAACGCTCGTACACGGCGAAAAGCTTTCGGTCGTGGCATCCTCCAACAAGCAAAAACAAACACCGATTCACCAGCGCGACTTCAAACAAAAAGGTTATAGACGTAAACAATAAATAGTACATGGGCAGTCCTGCGTCGGGGGCTTATACATATCGGCGTACGCTCTTTTTTCGGCCACTGATGCCTTCGTTCCCAACACTCACGCACAAACACAGACATAAGTGCAGATACAAACACACACACACACACACACACACACACACACACACACACACACACACACACACACACGCACGCACACGCACACGCACACGCACACACGCACGCACGCACGCACGCACTCGCACAAACACGCACGAACTGGCGCGTATACAGATGTGCGTCGATGCTAGTATAGCACGCGCGTGCGCTGGTCAAGCGTGGGTCAAGCTGTCCGGCGTCTCCCCATTGGCCGGGGCCGGGCCGGCCAGCGGGCCACGCCCCCCCTCCGGGGCCAAGGGCCGCCGGCGACTAACCACGGGTCGCTGAAGAGAGCGCGACGCTCGAGCGCGCCCGGCTGCACCGGCGGTCGCCGATGTCATCCTTTTAAATCCGGGCCCACCTCGAGGTGGGCGCGAGGTACTGCACCGCTGGCGATGCGGCAAGCCGTCCTCGGTAGAGTTGGCGCCGCGGGCCGTGCAGAGGCAAAGGGGGGAAGGGGGGGGCGTGAAGGAGAGGCTGAGAGCAGTGTTTGTCTGTCCGTTTGAAGGACACCCTGACTTTACTACGCACTATACCTGAGCGGTGTGCGTCGCCTTGTGCGCTGCTCTCTCTGCAGGGCACTGGTGAACCGCGGCTAACCTATCCCGGGGTCCCGCGCTAATAATGGAGCGTCTCCCGCACGCGTGACGCCTCGGAGCGTGACACGTCACGCTGCCGTGACCACGCCCTCGTCGACTGCAGTCTTGTCACGGCGTCTGAGCGCCCGTGTCCGTCCGTAGACAAAAACAAAAATATTGTAACGAGGAAAACAACAAAACGCCGACGCACACCTTGTTAAGGGTGTAGCACTTCCCAAAGGGCGTGATCTCCTTCCCGCGTGTAACGTTGAGGGCGGATGACGCTCGCGACTGCAGAGCCACGGCGTACGGACGCGGCACGAAGCACCTGTCACTCACCGTGTTGCAGTTTCTGAAAGGAAGAATCACTTTTCCCGGGGACTCGGGTCACGGGTGGTGTGTAGGACGTAATGTAGCGACGTGTCTCGCAAGATAATTAAGTGTTGTTGCCAAGTGGTAAAATGCGAATTTCTAGCCAAGGTGACGCTGCTCATTGTTCGAGATCGCTGCCGGATATGTTCAACACGTTTACATACCTGCTTGCTGCTCGCAAAAATAGTTATAAAACGACGGGTATCAGCTGAGCGTCATTAATGGAATACAGGGGATATTCATTCACCCAGAACCACACGCAGGTATTGCCCACCTTACATAAGCTCTCAGGTTGAAAGCCTATGGGCGCGTTAGCCTTAAACCGTTAAATTAATCTACAGAAGAATGGAAGACGTGTTACCATTAATTATGATTCACTGAAGTGTCTGCCCCGCATATAAGACGTACATCCCTGACCCGTTTTCCTATACTGATGGTAGAACGAAAATCAGAATGTGACTAAATAACCTCTTTCACTGTGAATCAGATCTTGATTACATGAAAGTGAAACCTCCATGGTGGTCTAGTGGTTATGGCGCTCGGCTGCTGACCCGAAGGTCCCGGGATCGGATCCCAGCCGCGGCGGCCTCATTTTCGATGGAGGCGAAAATGGATTAGGCCCGTGTACTTAGATTTAGGTGTACGTTAAAGAACCCCAGGTGGTCGAAATTTCCGTAGCCTTCCACGGCGTCCCTCATAATCATATCGTGGTTTCGGGACGTTAAACCCCCAGCAATTATTATTATTATTATTATTAGTGCATGGAAGTGCAAAATTTGTAACAAGTATTTTCACGAACTTCACAAAACTCTTATACCTTTTCGTCCACACTTCGTACTATCAGAACACGCAGTTTAGCACCCCTGGCAGACGTATTTCGATTTTCAACGACTACGAGTGTTTTAAAGAGAGACTGAAGTCTTGTCCCTTTTATCCTTTCACACTACTCCTGACCACTACCTCGTGGCTGGCGCATCGGGTAGTCTATGTCGTTTTCGCACCATTAATTCCAACATAACTGCCTAAATTTATAACTAGCGTTAACCGGTGAGAGGTCGATATCAGATAAGCAAGAGACGGTGCGAGTATATTTACAGAGGTATAATCGTATACGAGAGAAAAAAAAAAAAGACATGGGCGGACGCCCCGATAACTGCAAGGTAACATTCGAATAGCTCTCACTTGCTCGACAATTATTTCACGCCACTTCTACTAAAAAGAGAATGCAATTAACTGCCACCATTCTCGCATTCACGCGGGGGCAGCGTACACCAGCATGGCTCCACAAAATCAGACTTTCCGAGACGCCATTGTGCCCGGCTTGCAATACCTGAGGTGATATCGAAAATTATTTGCTTAAGTGCAGTGAACTTGAGAACGATCGTCAATGTTTCTTTGAGGAACTTCAACGTTTACAGGCTCGCCACACGAACGACAGTGTAAATGATGTCGTGTTTTTACGTGGACACTGGACGTTCAGGAAGGAGGTATCGCGGCTGCTTTCGAGGTTTTATGTGTTACAGACCTTGCATGTGACTGGTGATGGGTGACACTTATGTCGGGGTGTGGCGTGATGATATGGGGGGTCCGGCACAACACTGTATGCGGCATATAGCTAATATGCAACCGGCATATGCATTGTTGCGTCGTGCTGCGCGAGGCTTAGCAGCCCGCCCGCGCTTCGGTTTAAACAGGTTATTTCAACATAATCTGAAAGGAGGAAACCGGGCGGGGCAATTGCCTGCAAATGCTCGCAAGGCTAGATCCGTCGGCAACCTAGAACATCCTCATCCTCAGCATTATCATCATCATCAAGAAAAACATGAAAACTTACAGGCTTCCTTACGCATTCGTCTAAGACGACTCGAATGCGAAATTTAGCCGGTGTGGTTACCTTACCATGCACTTTGTTAACTTTCTGTCCCCCCTTACCCCTTCCCTATAGGGCAGGGTAGCATGCCGGATAATTTCTTGTGGTAACCTCGCCGCCTTTCACTTAACCTTTCTATCTCTCTCTCTATCTCTCCCTTTACATCACGCGAATGCCACTTTTATTTATTTTTTAACAGCGTAAGCTGTTATGAGCGTATGCAACAACAGCCGATCTTGGTGGCGATGTCGTCCGCCGCAACCTGGGTCTTTCGCAGCTATCGCGCTGAATGAGAAAAAAGAACTATAGCGTTCGAGTCGGAATCAAACCCAAACATTCTGCGTGGCAATAAAGTATGACATCACAGAGTGACGCCATTGCTTGACACTTTGTCGGCCCTACACAGGCGTCATGTCGGGCGAGAAATCACGTTAACAGATGCTGCGTTGCAAAAGCGTACAAACGCACTAGGAGTAACACCATGTGAATGCACCTTTCTCACGGTTTCATCGCCATTGATTAGATTTGCTTGGCTTTAAATGTTTTGTTTTGTTTGTAGATATAGCAAAATTGGAAGGTGCAGCATCGTTAGAAACAGAAAGGGAGTAGCACTGCGTCCTTTCTCGCCATATACGTAAGTATAGTGCGGCCCGATATGCGAGGAATGTCTCCGCGACCCTATAGTTCTTTCTTTTCATTCTATTCTCGTCAAGTACGTACAGGCTCTCAAGGCAACGCAATGAATGAGAGCTTCGAAACAAAACGAGCTTTCTAAGAAACGGCACCACTCGCGTCACCTTCGCTCGTTTCTTCGTCACGTGTTTTCACCGCTCATCGTGCAATTATCAGCAAATAGAACAAATGTAAAATACTAAGCGGTGCCTGCTATACTTCTGTGCATCTCTGTTTTCTATGCTTTTCCTTGCCACTTTTGCAGCAGCTCCGCGCGACATTCGGCGCGGTTCCCGCGTGGCTCGAAGGCCGAAGAAAGGAACCATCAGCCGAGAATTAGCATAATTTTCAAGCACCGCTCTGGGCCGCCAGTATTTACAAACTGGAAAAGAAAAACAAAACAAGGAAACGGAAACACCCCGGGACGGTACACGATAAACAAAAGTTCGACCGGTCAAAGCTGACGCCGCATCGCGCGGCGCTTTTCTCGCAACATGCACGCGTGCAGCTTATATACTTTTGTTTCGTCGCGTCGCGCATCTCTTCCCGCATTCCTCTTTCCCGAGTCGCGTTTGTTGATTCCTGGCCGTGATCTCTTAAGCCGTACACTCATATGGCTTTGCCCACCAAGCTGTTTTGCATATCTCTGACCACCTGCGCGTCGCTTGCCTGCTTCCTATATAAGCACTATACAGAAAAGAAACAATAAAAGAAGAGCAATCGATGGACTGGCGCTGCCATCCACCTCCCCGTTAACAGCAGGTCCCAGCCGTATCCTGTCGTATCACCGCTCTCTTGTTTTTCTGTTTTTTTTTTTCGGGTACATTCTAAAGTGAAGAGGAACAACTTGTACGCGCGTGTGTTCTTGATGCAATGTTAATGACGTGGCGATCGCAGATCGAACGAGAGAAGAATCATTTGCGAGAGTCGGGTTGGGGTGCAGCTTGGCAACCTGTCGCCGCAGCACACATAGCGTGACGCCTACATCGAGATTATGCGCAGTGTGGCCAACAAGCCGACGTCGATCAGGTGCGTACAACGAACGGCGGTGACGGTCGGCATTTCGATAACATCGAAGAGGCCGGACGCGCTAGCCCCTTCCGCCTACGTCTCTCTCTCCCTCCCCCCCCCCACCCCCCCCCAGGACAACACACACACATGAACCCCTCGGTGTTCGCGCCTGTGTTTGTTTCGCGCGCGACTCTCTGTGAGGTAAGTAACGAGTGGCACGCGAGAGCTATGCCTCTGAGAGCTGCGTCGTGCCGTCGTCACTTGGCTCGTCAGCTGCTCTTGTTTCTAGCAATTGCCGTATATAATGCCGCTCCTGTGCCACTCTATACAGCAATAAAAAAAAGGAGAGAGAGAGAGAGAGATAATAAAACGAGAGAAAGGCAGGGAGGTTAACCAGAATTGTAGCATCCGGTTTGCTACCCTACACTAAGGGGAGGGGGAAAGGGAAAGAAAGATGGAAAGGACAGCGGAGAGAAGAGCAGGCGCAGAAACTCATTATTGTGCGTGATGTAAGGATGTATGATGTTATACGCTATATAGAGCCGGAAGCTTATGGTCACTCTCCCGGAAAGACATAACAACGACGGAGGCGGAAATTATTGGACTGCAGCTGCGGCGTGCTACGCCGCATAAGTTCCAGCTAACAAATCTGGCGAGTGAATCACTCTTCGTGTTTCTTTTTTTTTTTTTTTTTAGGGGCGAAGCTCCTTAAGGCGGCACCCGTTCGTCCCTCGTCGTGCTCGTAGTAGTGAGTAACAAGTCTTACCCTTTGACCTCCAAGGTGGTGCCGGTGGGAGATTTCTCCTGTGCGTTGTTGAACAATAAAAAATTCGCAGCGTGCGCGTTAACTAAAAGCCGAATTCTTCTGTCTCTGTAGAAGTGTAAGTGTTAGCTAAAAGCCGACTTCTTCTGTCTCTCATTCCCATTAGCAGCCATTGTTTACCTCCAAGGTAGTGCCTGGTGAGATTTCTCCTGTGCGTGATTAAACAATAAAAATTTTGTTCAAAACGCCGTTGATTGATGAAATAAACCAACGAAAGACGCCAGATGTTTTGTAAAAACAAAACGAAAGAACGCCAGATGTTTCTAAAGCAAAACGAAAAAGACGCCAGCTGCTTAACGAAAGACGCAAGGTGTTTTCTAAAGCAATGGTTTTCTAAACAATGAAAATTCACAGCGTACATGTAAAATTAAAGTGAGCTGCAAGTCGTCATAACTCATCGAACCTTTAGTATAAACGCGCCCGATCTCACGTCGGTGATGATGTACTGGGCAGAATTCACGGAAGATTCACGGTTTACCGATGAACTTCCGCAGCTTCGCCCACTCATCATCATTCACTCCGTGGATATGCTGTGATTTTTTTTTGAGGCTGACAGCTGGTGGAGTAGACAATGACGAAAGTATTTTGAATTGGGCCACTCACTGTTTCGTGTGGCGTCGAATAAGAGCGACGTAACAGTGAATGTTCGATGCAGCATTTGATCGCATATATATGCACTCATGGGGTGAAATTTCAATTGTAAAGCAGCTTTATTTTACGTCACTACTGAAAGCTGCCCCTGATGTAGCCCGAAGGGAATCATGGAACAAGGGGGACGTTATTTAACCCGTTTAGATGTCACCACACTCAGTGACTACTCGGTCACGGTGGTACAACTGTCCCGAGAGTGAGCATGGCTGCAGTTTCGTTAGCCGGACGCAAGCGTGAGCTGTAACTACTCTCAGCTTAAAAAAGTTAAACCTCTTGAATCTTCGATTTCAAAGAAATTTTGCAATTCAGCGAAGCTATTACTCAACTTACTGTTTCATCAGACTAAATAAACCTTAATTGTTAAAATTCCACCTCCTTCCCCCCTACATCGGCGTCCCATACGCGTATATGGGGCGATTTCGTGGTTTCAAATGACTCAATTTATTGTTTTAACTGTCGCACGGCCATCTACTCGTTGTATCGCTGTGTGCACTCAATAGGCGCTAAGACGGCACATATATGCACTCAACTGGTCCTTTTCAAAAGAACTTGTTTTCGTCTTCCCCCCTCCCTTATCAGAGCTCATCACAGTATTCAGTATACGTTTCGAGACGTGTGGTTTCCGCACACGAGCTTATAGCCACGCCATATGGACAGCTTGCGAGGCATACCCGCTAAGCACGGCAACAAATCCCTGTATCCTCGCAACTATAGTGAACCGCGCGCACGTGGGTCACAGCCATGACTCCAGCGAGCCAGTTCTCACGCGGGCACGTGTCGATCCGCCGTTTCAGCGTCGATCAGACGTTGTTACGGGAATACGGGACGATGCGTGCTGATGCGTTGAGCTATATATTGTACCTGTGGAAAAAAGAAACGCCAATAAAGAGAAACAAGAAGAACAGATAAAGCAAAAAAACGTGTCGCCATCCCTGGAAATAAGCTTAATGCAGTACAGTTAAGCCAGATGGGGAGGAAGCGAGGGCAAAAAGAGGAGAATAATTAGTAAGAGAGAAAGAAATGTCGTTTATTCCTGCAGTGATATCGCCCCGCTCTCCAATCCCCCCTCATTCTCTCTCTCTCTCTCTTTTTACACTGCTTTGAGGTGGCACGAATTTATCGGTGATTTTACGCCAATGCGTATATTACTTGCTAGACCCATGTGCAGCCTACTTTGCTGCCCGAAGAAACTGTTGCACGGGGGCGACCGGTCCCTCGGGAGCTCTGGCGTTCCGTTCAGGCAACGCCACACTCGGTCGTATAGAAGGAAGGGAGGGGGGCACTGTACCGCTACTGCTACCGTTCTGGCCACCGCTGCAGCCACACTAGCGACCATCTGCCAAGAGCGATGCGACTTGGCCCACCGCACAGCGCCCTCGCTACCCGACACGCCGCTCCGATAACGGGCGGGCGTTGCAGGGCCCAGCGAGCTTTACGCGCCACCAGGAAGGCGTCGCGAAGGGAACTACAGGTTGGGGCCAGTGGTGCGACCCCTCTGTGTGTGTGCGGTCTTTTAGTGCTGCCCTAATAGATGGGGTGGGTGCGTAAACCCCCTTTCATCTCTCTCCCTCCTCCCCCCCCCCCCTCCGCCTCCGTACACGTTCACTACGACTTCCCCTTCTACCAACGTGACATCCTCCTCCACCTTTATATACCCAGGATCCTATCCTCTTAAGCACACAAAAACATTTTTCACGCTAATTGCTCCTTCTCATCGTGGCGCTCCTGGTGACAGTTTCGGCACTTGTGTTTGTGTGTCCCGCACGTACCGCGCCCTGGGTCGGCCTGCGTGACGTCCTTCAGGAAATATGGTAGGAAATTATCTGGCATTTTAGAAGAACAGATGGGGACGTTATCAAGCTGATTTGGTAGCGGTGGCGTCGGTATGTTCATGTGACGCGAGTTATCTGTATGCAAGTTTTTTAGTTTCGGCGGGTGTCAATTCCTCTCCGAACCTATGGCAAGAAAACCGAGGAGAGATGCCTAGATGTGCAATCTATTGATGTAGATTTGCACGTGTCAAAAAACTCACAAGGTCCCTTATGCACTCACCTAAGACGACTGGAAGGCGAAAGCCATCTTCTTTTTCTCCTCGGTCGATGTATTGATGCTGCCCATCCACCCTCCCAAAGCTTTCTGCACCTAACGTGGTTTTCCACTGCCTCCAGGATCGGAGGCAGCTCACCTGGTTTGGAACTGCCTCCGTGATCGACTCACCTTTGACCAAGCTACGTCCAAGCTATGTGATGACGTCATCGCGTGACGTCACAAATTTTGCCGATCTGCGAAGTCAATTGGAGACGTCATCACGATATATGATGATCTTTTGCATCACTCATGTTGACGCCGCCGACGCGGGATGCCGGTCAATTTTCACGTTCGATTAGGGATCTATGGCTTTCGCCTTAACACTGACACTTCCTAGAGGAAGTGTCAGTGTTAAATAAAGAGCTTTATTTGCTGACCGTAGAATTCGAATGTTTTGCCTGCAAAGTGGGGACGCGTAAGAGCCTTGACATTCGTAAAGGCTGCATTTACTGTGTTCGTACACATCAACGTTTGTAGCTCTGTTCAAGGTAGTATGGCGGCTTTTGCATTTCAACGCCGTAACTTGCCTATACACTTGTATATGAAAGGCGTTGTATGCAGAAGGCGACAACAGGACTTTTTTTTTTTTTCACGCCTCCACTGAAATGAGGCCGTCTTAGACGCACGGGAATCGAACACGCGTACTCGTAATTAGCAGTAGAACACCCTAAACGCTCAGCCAAACCGAAAGGTGTTTACCTCTCTTGAAGCCGTATGTGAAACTGATATGCCACAATTTAGGTCACTGCCAAGTAGGGCACCCCTTAATATACAATAGAAGGCGTGAATGACCTTGCTTTGTATGCAGAGCGAAGAAAGTGAAGCTTGCTAAAGAAAGAAAGAAAAGGAGAAAAGATTCATCCACGCTTTTCACTAGTCTACAGGCCAGCATAATTTATAGCGTCCACTACACTAACGGGACGGCCTTGGACACTTCGATGCTAATCTCTTCTCTGCGCCCTCCCGGATTAACGGTACGCCACTCCGCCTTGTAAAGAAGGAGCGGCTGTGAGGTCACGAGATCGCTGGCTAGATTCAAGCAACCGCAAAATGCCCAGCGCTCCAACCCTCCGCTCTTCTGGTATGGGTCGGCAACCTGTTGTTAACGGTCGTCTATATACACCTTCGGGACCGCATTGTTTCTTCCCAACCACGCACACTGTACCGGGCGGCCAGCCGTCGGGTAAAGTCCCCAGTTATCGAGCCTTGAGTTGTGGCCCACTATTCTGGGCGCTCGTGAGCCGCCGATCTTGCAACGTGTCTCGAGTTTGCATGGCGCCGGCCATTCAAATAGACGGCTACGGAGCGTATCGCCGACCACTTCTCTCGCGATCGCGCTATGCAAATGGACGAAGGCCTAAAGCTCTACGAGGCGGGCACGTCGTCCCTAACGACGCTTCCAATCTTGGACGGCCCGAGCTGCCGCCACGCGCCGTCGTTCTGTTCGTATACAAAAGCTAGAGGGGCGGCTTCACGTTCGGTCATTCACGAAATGGCTTGTTTCTTTGGGGCCTGTCTCACTCTCTCATTTATTTTTTCTATCCGTCTGTTGACGCGCACTCCTGTTGAGCTCGAAGAAAGGAAAAAACCAAAAGAAAGAGCAAGCAGAGCCTTTATTAACGTTGTTGAGCCTTCCGCGTCGCTGGACTGCCGATGAGCCCGCTCTGTGCCCGGAATCTTAAGAGGGCAGGCCTTCTCTAAATGCTCTGGGCAGCAGTCGCGGCGGTTTGTTTGGTCCGTTTCGGGTTCCGTATACACTGTACGGCCTTAAGCTGAACGGAGTGTACGGAAAGGCGGCGGGGAAGGGCGGCGAGGAAAAGATATATGTGGCTTTTCGCAGTCCATGCCGGCTTCCTTCCCCCGAGATAGGCTATATAGAGGCCAAGTGGAGCTGTTAGGCTCGTCGCCTTGACCCTTAATGGCGCCCATGATTGCGGGGGTCGTATCGTGACGGACGCGTTTCCGATCGCTCTTTAGTTGCGAGCATCCGGAAGCCGTTTGGGACAGCGGTCACCGTCACTGAACTGCTTGAGTTTATGTCATGCTTTTTTGTTGTTGCTGAGCATTTTGTGAATAAGGGTTTGATTCAGGCTTTACTATCCGTGCTTGCTGGGCTGGAAAGCGGTTCATAGGCCTCTTATACGATGAGATATGTTGCTGAACTCGCGTAAAGTGTTTTTGAGCCTGCATGACGTTCATTTCGAAACCATATCAGGTGAGCAAAAGTTTCATCCGGGTATGATGGAGATGATGGGTGTACGTACGGTGCAGCATAGAGTTATGCGGGTTCCTTTTCTTAAACGAGCGCTTCAATATGCTGTATTTCTTGCACAATGTTCAGGACCCTCTTGAATCCATTAATTCCTGTCATTACAGGATGCCCTGACTGACAATAGTTAAGGATGCTTATCAAATTGTAAGTTTTGATTATAGTGGCTAGATATCGCACTAAGAGTACACACGTGCAAGGTGCGAGTATCAAAATATTATTGAAGGAGAACATGCGATGTACGCGCACTTACGTCAAAAATAATTCAGTAAAATGATAACAAGTTCAGCTCTGTTTTTTTCTTTTCTCGATACAAAGAGGATGCCTTTAAATGCTACGGTGGTGAGAAGATCCATGTTGTGGCTGTTTCCATGATTGTCTGCAATCTACGGTGAACCCATGCAATATATACAGTCGATGTCGCTTAAAGAAAGCAACTAGTGCAGGTGCAATAAATTTCGTGCTGCAGCGTAATGACGTCGTTTGCGTCTGAGGCCGAAAAGACGCGATCACTCTGGCCAGAAAAAAAGTACTACAAGTGCTTCTTGCTACAGTGATCATGTATACACACCCATGCGAGAATTTGAGTCGGCAATGATTGTACATAAAGTAGCATATCGATACAAATATCACGATTTTAAGACTAACAAAAAGAAAACGCGCTTAAGACAACTGAGAACGAGACATAGACACACACGAAATATCGAGTCGTGTCCACATCAATCTGCATGTTCCAAAAGGAACGTCATATACCAGCGGGAAAGAGTGCACAGCAGCAGCAGTGGCTGCTTGTACGCCACCCTAACTTTTCGGCACCGTCTCCCCGCTTCTGCTCCTGAAACTGACGCAGTCGAGATGGAACAGGAGGGGGTCTCTCCAACGTTTTGCGTGTCCTCTCCTGTAGTGTCTCTGGGCTTACAACTCGACACAGCGGCGGGCTCGCGTTGTACCCCGTTCAAATCAGGTCTGCTCCCCTATACCGACACGACAATGGCAGGGTGTGAGGGATGTGAGGAGGAAATGGGTGGGGGTGGAGAATGAGGGGGGAGCCACACCGCGCTACCGACAAAGAGGCCGACGCACGGGTCGGTCCTGCTGCTGCTTCGCTACACTACGCTACCGCCAAGCCTAGTCTAGACCCGCTGCCGCAGGCCAGGAGGCGAGAAAGAAACATTACACAAAATGCTCGGAGCTATCAAATTTTCTGCCAGGTGGACGGCCGGCGGCCGGCCCCCCGATAATGCGCGGGGGTGCACAATATAGAGAAGGGTCTGCCCTGTGTCCGCGCCCCCCAATACTCCCCCCCACCCCTTTTCTCTCCCCGTATACCCTCTGCTCCCTTGCGGACCCACCGTCTTACGGCCCCGTGGGGTGGGTTACGGGAACCGCTCCGGCCGCAGCCAGACACCGGGGTGCGGATGTGAGCGTGTGTGTTTGCTTCTGTGTCTGTACGTGTGTAGCAAGCGGTGGGTCGAGATTCCTACCACGGTCCGAAGTGAGGAAAGATAGTCGGCGGCTCGGGGCGACGAATTCGGCACTTTGAACAAACAACAAAGGGTGTCCCGTCAGCACCTCTGTGGGTGCCTTCTCCGGCACAACCCCTCCCGCAGTGTTCCGCTCGTTTCAAACCCGGAGTTCGGTTATCTCCATCGCGGGGGAGTTTTATTTCCTTTTCTCGGTGAAACGGCGAATGCACCGTATACGATTGTTGCAGTGCAGTTCGCCTTTTGTTCCAAATTGCATCGCATTTCGTGTATATACACATGCATGAGTGGGTGCATAGTGCGCGCGCTTGTCGAAGAACCGCAGTCTCTTTTTCCGCTTTTCAAGACACCTTGTCAAGTTGTTCTGACTCCTTCCAGTTCTCCATATATCCCTTACTTTCACACCTTTCTCATATGTTGCGCTTTTGCTGTCGCCATATTTAAATACCTCTTACCACCTCATAGTAGCGTGAACAGCTAGGCAAGTTGGTAGGAATGCATCTTTTCACAAACTGCGCGCCAAAACAAAACATCACACGAGACAGGACCTTCATCCTGTCCTGGCTTACCCTGTTATTTGTTTACATATGTTACAAGCTATATGACTCCTATCTACTCATCTTCAGCATTACTGCCGGCCTTATATCGGCTTACGTTTATCCTGAAGTCTATTCACACATATGTTAACGCACTCACGTTCATGCGCCACCTCATTATTTATTGGTCAGAGACGTGAATTACGAGGGGTGCCATGACCTCCCCTCGCAATTTTTTCACGGAAAGTTCTTGATAAGAATACCTCGTGTGAGTCGGTATTTCATAAAAATATCCTTACTGGATTACTGATAACTCGTATTTGAAAGTATAAGATCAAAAGGCGTATCGTAGAGCACCGGTTATGTGAGATGTTGGCATTAATGAGCATTGACACCAAGATCTAAAAAAGGTAGTTTTACGCTGACATGAGTAGCCTCACTCAGGCTCAAGTTAACCCGTGAGTCTGAATCTCAGTGAGTCCGGTTGAGTAATATGTTGGTGAGCTTGAGTCCGAGTGAGTCCGGTTGAGAAAAAAGTTTGGTGAGTCTGAGTCCGAGTGAGCCCGTTTGAGGCAAATTTTGGTGAGTCTGAGTCCGAGTGAGCCTTCGGAGCAGAATATATTTGTTGAGTAAGTCTGAATGAGCTCCAACTTTTTTTGCCGACCTATGTTTGTGAGGAACCATTTTAACATTTTCTTTTTGTCAACTAGAGAAACCGATTAGGCCACCTCCACTTACATCATTTTGTGCTGTGCAGTATAAGTTCGTGCCTTTTTTTCTGTACAGCAAGTGGTCTGCTTTTATTCTAAATTTACTCTAGTAACTCTCCCAGTAGCAAACAGTCTTGAAGAAAGGCTGATCGCTTATGACCAACACTCGGAAACAACTTGAAACTTAGGCGCCTGGGAGACGAACACCAAAACATGAAGACAGCATGGTGTTCATGACAGAGAACGGACTCAGGCGAGTATAGCCTCAGCCATCACCCGCATGTCAAAGTTTGTCGCACCTTTGGCCCTCGCCCTGCGACACGCTTCGCTAACCAAAACAAGCAAATGCCGGGGCGAATACCCTATGAGGCTCACATCCAAACCAAAAAAAAAGTATAAAAATAAATGCTTTTTCGCGGCACTGAATCTTTCAGCTCATTCTTCCTTTCAGCTTGGAAGGCGTCGACGAGCAACATGTGTCTCGCATTGCACAAAGGACGCCGGCATTCACGGGTATATGCGTACTATATACCATAGGAAACCTCGGCGGCACCCCTGTCCCAAGGAATCTGTATCTTCGCGGGCCGCACATGCAGGGCGCGTGGGTACTCGGCAATGGCGGAGGAGAGGAGAGAACCGTCCGAATACGAGCCCGTGGGTCACTGCATGCGCCTCTATACTGGCCATACAGACTTCACGCCACCGGCAAAGAGAACAGGAACTTGGCTACGAAAAAAAAAAAAAATGTACGAAAAGTGCCATGCTCGTGCGCAAGACTCGAAGCACTTCTTTCTCTTCTTTTTCTCGATGTGTGAAAGAGAAACGCGAGGCCCCGGAAAAAGGAAGGTGACGCTCTTTGAAAAGGACGACAGAAACATTTTCCGCTCGGGTTCTGAGACTCGCGGTAGCAAGCGCCTCTGTACAGAGGAACCTCGTGGCTAGAGCTAGAGGCTTCGCCCCAGAAGAAAGCAGCGACGTGGCCGGTGCCTGCGCGCGGCGTGGGTCACCAAGGCCCCCGTCGGGGCGTGGAGATCGGGTGTTTATTATAGACTGGGCGCCTTGAAAAGCGGCGTGGGCAAACCGTGTTTCCTTAAAGATGCAGATTAGCTGCCGGTGGTCGACGAAGCAGCAGACGTTTCTTCTAGACCTTGTATATTTCACGATTTTCGTTTATGCCTGAATCTATTCCTTATTGTGGTCGGTCATCGGGCGGTGCTTCTTTAGCCCCTGCTGCGATCGGCGTCTCTGCCTGTGTGTTCGGGCAACCAGGCTTGAAACAGGCCGTGTCGTCTTCTGTGCGCCCCCGTTGTGTGGCGCCTGTCCGCGTGCGCGGCATTCGATTGGATTGGCTTGGCTTATACTGCGGTCCTTCTGGTAGATTGGTCTCGACGCATTTTTTTTTCCTAGCTTGCCGCCTCGCTCCTTTGATCCTCTCTGACTGGCTTTGCAGAAAAGACCTGATCGGCCGTGCAAAAAGCATGCCTGGCCGTTCTTCCGCGGTGAATTGGAAACGCGCTCTTGTGCGAATACTTTGCGGATATGCGGACGGCGAAATGTGAGTTTTTTCCAGCCTGGCATCCTATCTCATATTTTTATGTGTTACTTCCTTTACGTTCTGCACTGCACGCATGAGAAGACGCCGCCTCGCTTGGGCATTATGTTGCTGTCTCGTATCGGCAATTTGTCGGCCGTGATGTCTTTTTGGCAGCCCTCATTTGTAGGCAAAGGGGGCGTTGACGCGTTCATAGCGTTTCGCCTTCTGACACTGCAGCGAGTCGGCTCCTGCATGTCGCGTCTGCCACACAAAGGCCGGACCGAAGGGCTTGAGACGTTACGCTTTTGAATTCACACAGGTTGCGTTTCTGACTTGCTTGCTTCAATTTCTCACCCTTTAGTCACTGTCGGCTGCAAGTGGTTCGAAGCTGCCGTTTATAGATATAAGAGCGGTATGGTTCATCTGTTTCAATTTCCGCAACTGTTAATTGGCGACAAAACTTATGGGTAGACGTAGACGGTCGACTCCACGTAAGTATAATATGTAAGAGCGTACCTGTGAGAGGCCCTATTCCTCTTTGTGTATCGTGCTTCTTTGCTTCTTTACATATCCTGCAATGAGTCGACTTCATTTGCTTCGCTGAAATCACTTACCTAAGTACTCTCTACATGCTCAACTTTCCCAATATCTAAAGCAGAAAAAGAGTGACATGGCATCTTTTAGCATATCTCCGTGGTTCTCACTTTATTTAAAATAAGGATGATGATGAAGATAATCGTGGTAGTTGTGGTGGGCGCAGTGACTACGATGATGACACGCGTTTTCCAGAAGCTTCCAATTCCTAAGTCAGAGAAGCACCGGGCTTTCCCTGTGAGCATTATAGTTACAAACCCATAATACCTGGCAATATACGATACAGTCAGACGCCAAAAAATACGTTTCGAATTCAATATCTCAAAGACTCGATGACAAATCAGAAAGAAAAAAAAAACACGAAGAGAACGTTCTCGGGCATTGCCGTATCTGTTTTGACTGCCGTGATTTATCGGTCTCTGCACGTTAGTGTTAAAAGCTGTATACCGTGGCCATGCGCGTGCGTGTCGGTCTCGCTAAACCGTAACTTAGTCGTCCGTCTATAAGGTCCGTTGCCATTGTGCGGCCTCCTTGTACACACCGCCCTACAGCATTGTGCCACCCGCTTCCATTGTACGGCCTCGCCCTACTGCCAGGGCGCGAAGCCAGTGGGAAAGTCAAATTTGAGAAACGTGATTGCCGCCTCTCGTTTCATGCCGGAGAATGGATGCTCCGCAGGGGGTCGTCCTACATACGTGTGTGTGGCCTTTGAGAAGAGTGATATATATGCGCTATACACTGGCGACAGCAGGAACGAACCCTGCTTTCCCACTCATATTTTTATGTTTACTTTTTGATTCACCGAGGATGCCAGCTGGAAACGTGTGACCAGTGAGTTTCTCGAAAGAACTTGCTGTCTCTCTCTGTTATTACTTGTGTCTTTCTTCTTCTTTTTTTTTTTTTTTTTACAACCAAGCTGTGTACTGTGTACAACCGCGGACGCGGTTGTTCTACGCGTCTCTTAAGAGACGCGTAGGACAAAAATTTTCGGTGTAACAGATTAACTCGAGTAATTCAGCGTCATTGCGTCAAAAAAACGTGGATATGGCGTAAAAGAAAACATAAAGAGTGTATGATTTCGCCGACATGGCAGAATGACGTGAACAATTTCGTCTCAAAGGCAAGACCACTTGCATAGCAAACGAATGTCATGCCATTTTTTGTACTTGCAAAACAACGGGGTTTCTTATGTACACTCTCATTCAGGTCCCGCTTAATGTGTTAGATATAGCCAGGAAACCGGGCATCTTTTGTCTGGTTACCTGGATATAGCCGGCATTTAGCCAGGATCCTGATTAAGAGTGTACTACAGGATTTCATTTTGAGACCGCCGTTTATGAGATAATATGCGCCATGCGCAAGAGAAACCCCGGGGTCCTTGC
The DNA here is from genome assembly GCF_013339695.2 of Rhipicephalus sanguineus. NCBI lineage: Eukaryota > Metazoa > Arthropoda > Arachnida > Ixodida > Ixodidae > Rhipicephalus > Rhipicephalus sanguineus. The sequence continues at coordinate 117,079,603 of NC_051181.1, forward strand.
GCGTATGCATCTTTATTCGCTCAATATAGTCAATAATAATATATAAATTCACTGTAGCAATATTCACTATGTCACGCCCCCCATAACAGCTTCGCTGGCTTTCATGCTCACAATGGCTCTGGATTTTTGTTAATCTGGCACTGTTGTATAGCTTTCAGTTGGATTCACAATTGACCTTTTTTTTTTTTTTCTATCGCCCTTCATCTGTAGAACTGACACAACTAGAAACGCGCCAAGGGCTTGCTCTTTGACTTTAATCCGATTTGTGGTTTTTCATACCTTAAGGGGGAAAAAAACAACTTGCTCCTAAAACCGTCTTACATTCTTAGTACGTGGTAAAACGACTTCATTCAGAACCTCTCCACAACTGTGACTGAACATCAAGCCGCCGAGTTTGTTTATAATTCACTGTATCCTCTCTCTGCAATTCCACATGTTAATATGGACACTGTCATTTAGGTGGACATTAAGTACAATATCTAAATATACTCGTTCTGGACGAGTATTGCTTCCGAAAAAGGGTATCTTATTGCTGTCGTAAATAATGGAACAACGTTTTTTTTTGTCACTGTAAACTCGGTGCAGGTATGTGGTGTGTGTCTGTCCTTATAGGCTCTTTCCTTGCAGGAAGAGTTGAGTTCTCGAAGCTTGTTCAGTATAGTTATTGGTTCATTTCATATGCAACGTAGTGCTTTTCCGCGGATGACAAAACGAACCTTCCTCAAGGACAAACTATAAGCTGTCGTACACGATATGTCATTTTGAACAAGCACTATGCTCTGTAACCCTTGCGAGAGCACGTCTCAGCAACTTTTGCTTTGCCGTTCTTAAACCTCGTTGTTTTTTGTTGTTGTTTTCTCTCTATCTATTCCTCATGTTCGTAATCATTGTATGTATACCAACTTCAGTCTCCTGCACGTGCAATGCCAACCGCTGTAATCGAAAGCAAACGGTGTGATCTTTCGACTTTACCAAGCACGCGCTATGCGTACGCCAGAGTGCTTGTCGTGTCCATGCTTACTCTATTTAAATTATGTTACGGGGTTTAACTTTCACAGAGAGGTAGAAAGAAGGAAGAGGAGAGGCAGGCAGGTAAACCAAACCAGCATTGCGAGAGGCGTCGTAGCAGAGAGCTTTGGGTTCATTACCCCGACACGGGCTTTCTTTAACATGCATCGAAAGAACTGTACGTGAGCGTTTTTTACACCATGCCTTATCAAAATGCGACCTTCGGTGTCGAGAATCGAATCCTCGACTTCATGCCCAGAAGCACAGCGTGTTAACTACTGAATCATCGTGGCGAATTGCTTGTGTTTGTCAAATGCTTCCCTTGAGCCAGGATAGACGCCGACCAGTACTCCTGGGTGTTATCCTCTCCGTATACGAAGCACGCTGGACTACCACCTGTCCTTTTTTCATCATTAAGGTCCTGTCCTTATTTCGCAGTAACAAACAAAGTGAGAATGCTTCGAGTCTTTATAGTCACCGAGATACATTTTTTTTTTCGCTGCGTGCACTCGTACATTAACCCTATATAGTATTGAAAATCCGCTCATCGCCTCGGCCAGTCAGCCAACCTGTCCGCATCTGGGACCAGAAGGTGCCGACAGGAGGCCTTGATACCCGAATGTTCGGTTGGGGAGGAGGCTTCTGGTCTGCGCGAGAGCAGTTTGTGACGCCGACGAAATTAGAGAGGATGGTATAGCGGAGGGCTGCGGGACACAATGAGCGCCCAGTTATCTTGCTTATTTCTTTATTCCTTTCTTTTTTTTTTTCAAGCCCCCGTATTCTGCACGCAGGGGTCAGGATCCCGCATGCGGACCGCCACGCGCGCTTTGTCATCCCTCCCTTTTCTGGGTGAGCAAGCGGCTGAGGAAGAGGCGGCACCCGCGTGGTGTGAGTGTGGGTAGGGAAGGAGGGGGGTGGAAGGGTGGAGGGTGGGGGGCGATACAATGACAGCGCCGCGTGTTAGGGGAGAGGAGGCGGAGGCGTCGAGTCCAATTTCTATCGCCGTGCTCTGATGCATTGTACGGTGTTATCGGTCGTCGGCATTCTTGCGGGAGGCCGCTAGCTTAGAGCCGATAGCTTTACGCCTGCATGACGCTTCATGCGCAGAGATGGCAGTATGTCTGTCTGCGAGTGAACGTTGTCTGTGTATCCAATCACACGCGATACACATTACACCGATTCTATTACTTCTTTAGGCGGACAGTATGGCGTGTGGTTTGAACTGAATCGCACCGCATCCAAATATGTGCAACTTTGGTAGATTGATACGTCGCTGCGCTGCTGAGCTTGAGCTCGCGGGTTCGATCCCCGCTCGTAGCGGCCGTGTATATCCCAATGAGAAAGGAAGGGGAAAACGCTAGCGCATTGTATAGAAGGCATGGTATAGAAATTCCAAGAGTCGCAATAAATCCTTAGTCAGCAGCTACTGTGCGCCTGAAAATCATATTGTGATTTAGACAAGACAAATTCCAGAATTCGACTGAAACGTTTGTAATGAGCTGCTTTGTGTGTGTGTAATGTAAAGAAATCATAGGGAACGTAAAGACAACTTGCCGCCTGTAGGGACCGAACCTACAACCTTCGGATAACGCGTTCGATGCCCTACCAATTGAGCTACGGCGGCGGGCGTCCTCCCGTCCACTTTATGGGGTATATCTGTGCATGTAAATCTGAGTAGTGTCAGCCAGCGCCGCACGTAGCTGTGACGGCGAATGTGGAACACTTTTTTGCTAGCTGGCGTCACGTAGTGCACGATATTTTTCGGGCTCTCAGCTGACCAGTAAACCCTTGCATACTACCTAATGGCATCAAGTCTGTTGGAACGAGACCCTCGCTTTGAGTAACTTGGTTCATAACTAGAGCTTGACCACATGTTTCTCAGAATAGGCGCATGCGCTACAGAGGTTTCAGGAACATGAATAAAGTGCGTCAGACACGATGGCCAAGGTTTCGATAGGTGCACCTATCCTTGTTAAAGGTGCCTTGCCATCCTTGGGCTGCTTTAAAGGGGATTAACGTTTACTTACAACGGTATTCTGTGTTGCAGACAGTTGGAACACGGGAATTGAGGTGTAAAATACGTGTCGTATATATATTTGGTATACTTTCAGCTTGTTGCTTCAATGTTGCTTCTGTGACGGCGAGTGCGGAACACTTTTTTGCCATCTGGTGTCACAGTTCGAACATAGGAATAGAGGTGTAAAATACGTGTCGTATATTTGGTGTACTTTCTGCTTGTTGTTTCACTTTTGCGCTGTTTCATCGTCACATTGAACGTAACGCGCGACAAATTTTTCTTTCCACGAATTTACACTGCGAATCCTTAAAGCCGCAGCTGCAGCCACATCGAAGTCACGTTGCACTGCCCAGTCTTCTTTAGTTTTCTTTCTGACTTCGATTGTGTATACGGCCACGTGCGCATACCGGAAAAAGCGTACGGTGTCAACGCCGCATGAAATTGGACATATGTCGAAAGCAGGGTGGGTGAAGAAATAAAAGCAAATAAACTTAGAAACGCGAGACACGGGGAGGGGAGGGGGGAGGTTGAAAGAGCGGAATAGGTGGGTCGCGTTTCATTCGCGCGGGGCGCGATTTCGTTTTCCTTCCATGTCGTAGCCTCTGGTTTTATAAATGGGCGCGGTCCGCATGATGTGTGGCCGGAAAAGGGATGAGATGTCGATTTTGCCCACGCAAAACTAAACAAACGTAACGCGCGAGGGAGACGCGGGCAGTAAAATGCACGCCGTGAAAAAACGGGAACGGATGAATTGTGGCGGGTGTGCGAAGCGTGCACGGGGCCCGCAGCAGCAGGGAGAGAGAGAGAGGGGGGGGGGGGGATGCATGGCCACGGATGACCCTGTACTGAAGGCAGGGTATTAGAGAACGCCGCGGCAAATTTTACGTCCGATTCGTGAAAATTTCCGACCAGAGACCTGAGCGATGACGATAATGCGGGCTGCGGCATCGTGTCGCGGTGTACAAAGTGTCTGTGCATGCAAAGACTCGGCAATCGCAAGAACTATACTCCGTTTCATACATCGGATTCAACGCTATGAAAGCTAGCGAGACCTTTTGCAGTATATGCGTTCGCACCAAGAGATAGTTCAGTGATTTTACCACCAGTAATGAGATCTTTTTTTGTTTTTCGTTTCCAGACTGAGCAATAAATGAAGATACTTTGTGCCTTAGAAATAAACAAACCCCTTTACTTATACAGTTGTCAATACGTTGTTCTGGATCGCTTGACGACTCTTCGGTTTCGTATCGTGGCCTCCGCGATCGGTTCCGGTAGCGTGCAGCCGGAGCCGATCGCGGAGGCCACGTTTACAACGGCGAAATGCAAGCGCGAGACGCCCGGACTCGCACATTTTGCCGACCGAGCTTATCACATAGCTTCCACAGCGTTACGCCTGATGTACGAAACGGCGTATAGTCGTGGATGCTTAGCTTCGTTCAAGTGGTGGACGAATTCGGCTTCACATGAAAGAAGCACCGCTATGCTCAACTTTCGCTGCTGTGTAATACGAAACGGAAGTGATGGTGTATTGGAGCGTAAAGACGATAAAGATATTAGGAAAGATAATAATAATAATTGCTGGGGTTTTAAGAAGCAAAACCACGATATGATCATGTGACACGCTGTAGTGGAGGGCTCCGGAAATTTCGATCGCCGCGGGTTCTTTAACGTGCACCTAAGTCTGTATAAGTACACGGGCCTCTATAGCATTTCGCCTCCATCGAAATGCGACCGCCGAGGCCGGGATAGGTATTAAAAAAGAGCAAGCGGATGTCTTGCCCACATTCTTTTTGCAGTAGTAATCCACTGTTTTTTGTCAAATGAATGCAAATAGTTTACAAGCAATACATTAACTGCCTAATGTAATCTGAGGATGGTTTTTTAGTGTTCACTTAGCGTGACGGCAAGCCAAAAATGGTTCGTCGAGGTATCCCGCCTTTTGTTTGTTGCTCATTTGCCTGCCGTAACTGCTAAACGTGTTAGTGTACACGGGACGGCGCCGGCGGCTATAGTCATCACGTGACGGGGGAGGCTCACACGTGATGACAAGGGGCACAGCGTGGCCAGACGCGCGTCACCATACACCGGATCCCGCCCCACTGAGCGGACCGCGGCTTCAGCACGCGGGGGTGGTTTCGGAGAATGGCTGTCGCATTCGGTTTCACGCGCGCCCCTGTCCCTCACACTGGCAGCCAGCGATCGCCGCCGATGCCTCCCGCTGCGTCATCGCCCCGGCGACCGCATCAGAGCAACAGAAGCAGCAGCAGGCCGGTCTTGTCAATGCGCAGTACAAGTTCAGTTTAACACGTGAATCACGCGTCGCTTACAGCTTTATATGCGTTTTGTGCTGAGCTGTGGATGTGTCGAAGTTTTGGAAAATCGGGGGCATACATACATTCATACATACATACATACATACATACATACATACATACATACATACATACATACATACATACATACATACATACATACATACATACATACATACATACATACATACATACATACATACATACATACATACATACATACATCGTTTTGCTGTGATTATCGTATAGTGCAAAGGTTTCAATCTCACCTCAGCTAACTGGCCGCAGTCACGAAATTGTCTCCCACCAGGGCTTGACAGTGAAGCGGATTGGAGATGCGGATGGGGTAGGAGTAGAGGAGTTTCAACAAAAAGTCAGCTAATGCTACCATATGAAAGAAGGTTTTTCCCAGTAAAACTGATAGCTGGGCGAGTTGGTATGAATTCATGTTTAAAACTTTTTTTTTAGCGCGCACAAAAGACGGGAACACAGAAGGAAGGTACAAACGTTTGTACCTTGTTGCTGTGTCCCCGTCTTTTGTGCGCGCTAAAAAAAGACCTTTCCCATATTTCATATATGTATCGTTTCTGAAGGGGATTTGGCGTCAGGTTTCGATAAACATATCACTACTGATCTTCAGAGTGACTTAAATCTGGGTGCCGATTCTGAAATAGAGTTTTTTTTCCACGGCTATGTTTCAAAGCATGATGACCGCATAGGGTACCTTACAAAAATCATGCTCGAGACCAGTCACGTCTGTGTAGCTCATGAACATGCTTAAGAACACAAAAAAAGGGGGACATATGTGCGGGCCGGGCCGCCTATTTGACACCCTTGGTATAGAGCTTGCATACGCTTATATTCGATAATTACTGTCGACGTGTTGAGAGCCAAGACATTGACTCGGACTGAAGACGGCGAAGACTCCCATCACATGGCCGCGTAATGTAAAGTGCGTGAACGATGTTTTGAAAAGGGAAGTAATAACCTGTTATACGTCAACTTCAAATGTATAATCATATTTTTCGACTGCACGCTCTTTTCCTTTTTTCCACGATGCAGATGGACACTCCTACCTAAACACGGTATGTCTCGCGTTAGCGAAAAAGATGTGCAAAGCGGATGTCGTAGAAGTAAGGTGAAATCCGTACCCATGAAAGTGATTTACTGATGACTAAACTACGGTTTTGTTTAGGGCGGATGAAGTGTTTCGAAGTTCGTTGTGACACTCCCGGTAGTATGCTTACAAGGATGTCAGGGCTTCAGTCCGTGATTGAGACGCGAGCACTGGTCGCATCACAGAATGTTGCCGCTACAGTCCTACCAGATCTTCTTGTGTGGTCCTGCATTGTCCAGTGTCCAAGCAGGAGAGAAAGAGAGAGAAACGACGGATTGTGTTGAGACATACACACATGGGGCCAATTATTTATTTTTTTTTTCTCGTTCAGGGTATCAATGTGGGCTTTCTGCTATGTCGTGCTCTTTAGGTTGTCAAGCGCGAAGCACAATGACGAAAGAAGGAACGTACACGCAGAGGAGCTCTTAAACCTGTCGTACAAAGCACAGTGGCCAACCCGTTATCGTAAGTGGCAAGCAACTATACACGTTTTTACACATGGTGTCATCATAAAGTACGAGTTTAAATCGAACTCACCTCAATCCTTGACCTTTTGCTGTGCATGCCAGCCCTTGAGAGACGTGGCTGTCATGGAAAAAAACAAACAAATAAGTACCTTTATGAGAGGGCAGCTTTCTTTGACAGCCCCGAAACAACGGGAAATACTTTCGAATTCTACGCACGAGTCCATATACAACCAGCATTGCCTTTTATCGATCACGTCACCCTCGGCACGCTCCAGCGTGCTCTAAAACATTATGTTCCTCGTGTATGAAATCACTCATTGAGCCGCACGGCGTTGTAATCGCTTTAGCGCGCCGATCGCGTATACAGGCTGCTTTCACGCTATTCTCTTGAAGCGGCACTATGTTCCGCTAGTCGCAAGAAGCTGACCTGTATTGAGAACCGGCGTTGTACACGACAGATACGCCCCGTTGTACGCCCGCTTGGCTCTGTACGCGGGCGTGTGGCGGCCGCTTTTGTTAAGCGCTCAGGGCGGCTTGGCACCGTATAGCGCCACGAGGATTAAGGCGGCGAAACTGGGAAAAACGGTGGTTAAAAACACGGAACGATGCGTTGCCGATCCCTATATACGTGCCTCGTGCTGTCACTGGCACTCTCGCCCACCCCTATTACCACCCCCTCCCTTTTCGTTAACCGGCCGGCAGCGTGACTGGGGCGCTAAGAAGCCCCAGAGCTTCAGTGCATCTGGTGCCTTCACTGCGTTTACACGCTTGTCACAAGCAGGCACACTGGGCTTGCCGCGAGCTTGTCGCGGTTTGTTCGTGAGAACTGCGATCATCGTTAACAGAGCGAAGCAGTTCAGTTTACATATTAACGCCCATGCAAGATATCTCTCCTTCATATCGTTATTTCATTAATAATCGTCTTTATCAAGTTACCTTAATGCTGTGCATATCAATACAATGGAAGAAGGTGGCTCTCGCCTTCGAGTCGCCTTCGGCAAATGTACAAGGGACCGTGTGACTATTTCTCTACAATATATATATATATATATATATATATATATATATATATATATATATATATATATATATATATATATATATATATATAATTATGTGTGTGTGTGTGTGTGTGTGTGTGTGTGTGTGTGTGTGTGTGTGTGTGTGTGTGTATACAATACTCAATTCTACAATATATATTCGCTTTTCTTGGTTCGTAGGAGCTTACGCACTGTACGTATACATACGTATGTTTAGAACGACACTATTTGAGGAGTCTCAATGACTGTTTGAAGAGTCAAAAGGTCAAAGTTCAGGCGAACTCATGCGCTGATATATCATGCGCCGCTATTCGAATCACCTTGCACCATTCGTACACAGTGGAGAGTCCCCTCTAATAATTATTGTGGACAACCGACAATCTTTGGCTGTGCATATATCGCATGGAAAGTTACAGACCACCGTCTGTTTCTTAGTTTTCATGAGGCCAAGATTTGTTCCGCGAACAAGACTGGGATCTGCTGTTTCCCTTCGCTCGTGGGCTCGGAAGAACGGCCTCAATTAGCGCCGTTGACCAAAAACAAGCCATATCAGCCGCCATAGTATGGCTCACGAAACACTATGCCTTTAATTGCTTATAGGTACATTGTCAGTAACGGTCCCTGTAGTCTCAAAATCTCAGGCCAGCGAACTCATCTCCGAAATGTGATCTGGTAGGCCAGGGTTCCCCTTTAAAGGAAAGGACACGCTTCGTATCGTACCACGATTTGCGGTCGCAACACTCTGAGCTAGAAATGAAAGGGTTTGCAGCAAAAATGAAGCAGCAAAGATATATACAAACCTGTGAGGATTGAAAAAATGCACTAGCGTATAACATTGCGCTTAGCTCGGGAACACGGCGGTATATACAAACCACATCGGCACGTGACCGGTGTATATGCAAATGAGCAGGGAAAGTTTGGGAAGCCATAATTCCCGAAACATGGCTGTGGCTCCGCGGTGCAACCCTCTGAGCTTCGCGTTTGTACGTTCCTATACGGTTTGTCAGCTTTTGAGTGACAGCCGTGCCACAGTCCGTTGTTCGATGTCGGCTTCGTTCGCGTGTGTTCCGGCCTTGGAATTATGAGCGCCGTGGACTTGTTCACCAAGCTTATATTGCAGTAATACGTCCGTACATGCACGAAACCAAAAGCACGGAGGTGAAACAGACCGTGTGAGCACGTATACACGCGAAACAAAAAAAATAATAAAAAATGGAGGAATGGACTGAGCGTCAGGGTATGGGGCGCTGTGGGGCCGACCCCGATTAGCTGCTAATCTGCACACCCTGCGGCTATTGTTCGCGGGATTAAGAGACGGTCCGCTAAAGAACGGTGACTGGGATTACGCGACGCGAGCCGAAGAAAAAAGCACTAAGAAGATAGAAAGCTGCAGGAACAACTGTCGCGGGTGAAAGGACACCGAGTCAATCTGGACGCATAACTCACGGATCCCGGGCATTTTTATGAGTTTGTTCGGCAGCTCAGAGCCAGTCGCCGGTGTAGGTTCCGTCCATAAGCCACGCGTTCGCTTGGTTAACACGCAAGTGCACACGACAGCTGTCGAAGAACGCTCTCGATGGCGTACTGACCCGTGCTTTAATTGTTCGCGTGCTGTGTTGTCCCAGACTTCCGACGATGCAAGAATGAGTCATAGCTGCGCGGTTGTCATAAACACAGCCACATATAACAACGATTTCTTAGGCTTACTTATGTAGGGTAGCAAACCCAAAGCGTGTCTGGCCACTCTGCATATTCTTTTCCTCCACGCTCTCTCTCTCTATCTCTTACCCGGGCCAGGTATCTATCTATCTATCTATCTATCTATCTATCTATCTATCTATCTATCTATCTATCTATCTATCTATCTATCTATCTATCTATCTATCTATCTATCTATCTATCTATCTATCTATCTATCTATCTATCTATCTATCTATCTATCTATCTATCTATCTATCTATCTATCTATCTATCTATCTATCTATCTATCTATCTATCTAATATAGAGAAGAAATGGTAGAGAAGGAAAGGAAGGGAGGTTAACCAGTTTAGTAAAACCGGTTTGCTATCTACACATGGGAACAGGGAAACTCAAATGTGCCCTATATACGTGAATCTATGGAATACGGCAGTATTGTATGAACGAGTAATGCTCAGTTTTGACCGTAACGCATTTTTTTCATTGATTTTTGTATCTGATATTGACACGCATTCCTAGGCCTGAGGTTTCGCAGATCAGCGGAGTTATATTGCGCAGCCAGGTGTAGGACAAGTGTTCAGCAATAAATAAAACAAACAAACACAAATAACTGACGTAGCCCACAGTTTTAATCGGCGCCCTGCGCCTGCATGTATAATTACTTCCTTCACTTGCCTATAGTACGGCTGTTACAAAAAAAAAAGGGATAAGAAGAGGAAGAAAGAACGGATGAACTCAAACCGCCTGTATGAACGTGACATGCGTATTTATAAGAACGGTATTCAGTGTACGCGCACTGGTTCCCAAGAGGCCCTCAGAAATCTTTGCACACAGTCGGCATTACGACCATTTTGTACGAATGTGTACGTGCATGAATCATACGTACTCCTCTACAGAAATGCAGCTGCTCTCACTTACGAAAACTGTGATTAAAAAAATGTGAGGGCGGTGGGTGGGTCGGGGGGGGGGGGTGCACGCGGCGCCTGCAAAGTTACTCTCCCGTTGCAAGTAAGCCAAGGTACACGAACACATCTGCTTGTTTGCGTCGTGTTTTTGCTTCCCGGACTAATTTGGGCTAAACGGCTTTTATAATTGGTGTCATCGCGCCCGCAGAACATACGTACCCTCTGACTTCATTTGTAATCCCGAGGTGTCATTTCCTCTCAGCCGCCACCTGCACCGGTCCAACCGCGACTGCTACGTACTTATACGTAGCGAGTGTTTCACTTTGTAACGAGAGAAGACGTAAAACAAACAAACGTGTTTCGCGTAATGTATCTCTCTAATTCCCTGCGCGAGGGCGTGCTGACATATGTAATTACGTGACTGCTGTTCCACGGGTCTCTCTGTTTCTTTTTATAACTATGCTCCGTGCGTTTCAGTTCGCTCTTCCCGGTACTTCCGTGCAGTATTAACCGGGCCATTCGGAGTGCTTTGGTTTTCTACGGTATAACGGCATGCCTCCCGTTTCGGGAACGCTAACCCGGCCTTCTTGTACCAGGTGCGTTCTTGGCAAGCGAGAAAGTCCACAGAAAATGAGCACAAGTACAGCGACCTCATGCTGATATTCACGCACCTGCTCCAAGCGACGTGATAAGTTTTGGCAGGGTGATAACATTTCATTTGAAAGTGAGTCAGTATTTAAGCTGATAAATTTCAGATAACTTTATCCATACAAAAACAGCACAAGCACAAGCATACCGCGGACTGCATCGTTACACCGACCCTGTGTATATCGGTGCCGCTATAAACTCGCAGAATTCTAAAGAAAGAAGGAACTTTAACCATTCATTCCGTTCCCTAATGATCAAACGTTTTGAATCAAGGTAATAAAAACATTGTCTTAAACTATACACCTTGCCCAAGTAAAGCTATCTTTCAGTTTGTTCATTTAAAGAGAAGAGGTATTTGGCACTTAGTACTTATTCATACGATAACCTGCCTAAAAGAAGTCTCTTTAATGTAGGTAACTGGAAGTGAAACTCCCTATTTTATGCGAATCTTCGTAGAGCACCTTCCAGGTTTTAAGGACCATTTTAACAGTAATAAGCTGCTTTCTTTAATGCATGCACTGAATGCGCTTTTAAGCTCCAATTTAACCAATGTTACCCATCTTATGATGTTATTTGCCATTTTAAGGAACGCGCTCTTTTACCCAGAATAGCTGTTTAAATAGTGTTCCAACTTACCGCCAGATGTCACCGCTTACTTTGCACTTAGGCACGCGCTGGTATGTATAAGAACCTGGCTTTTGCAGTTTGGTATAATATTTCCCTTTTATTTTTCCAAGTTAGTTCGTCAGATGGCATAAGTAGAGAACTTAGTGTTTTATTGCTCTCAAGTCTCTATGCAAGAAGAAAACGTCCGTTCTACTGAACTTGTGTTGATCGGTTGCTCATTAGTTTGTGTAATAATCTCTTTTAATTCATCTAGTTCGTGGTGGTATACATTTCTCCATACTACCAGGCTTGACTTGCCCACGGAGCGAAAACAAACACATGCAAGTTGGGGACGCGATACATTTGGCGTAAGGTGTTCGTCCGATAGTGTTAGTCAGCGCCACTTCATTGAGATAACACACATTTCGGTTTGGCATATGCTATATGTATACGTATAGTTCACTCGCTTGAAGGGTGCGCACGCTTTCTTACTTCATTTCTGTCTCGGAGAGCAAAATAAGCAAAAAGGAAACCCATACGATCGTATGAAACCTTACAGGCAGCCCATGTAGCGCACCATACCGTGAAATCGCGTGTAAACATGCGCCCGTTGTTCCTGCAAAGAGACGACAGCCACACCTTTCTCTATAGAGTCCATACCTTCAAAACGGGAACAACCTACGCCGCTCAGCAACCGGCGTCTCTACAATCTCCACCGCGCCTCTTTAAAATGCACTCTCGTATTTACCTTCGAATTCTCTCAACTTCATCCAAGTCAAACATTGGAACTCTGCATTTCGTGCCCAGGGTTGGCAAACTGAGGAACGACGGTGAAGACCCACGCGCGCTCTCGGCTTTCGGAAGTTTGCACTGTGCCTGGAGCGAGTCCCCGAACAAAAGGAACGTTAAAAGGGCTCCGAGGAATCACGTGAGAGATGAGAGCAGTGCCGCAGTGTGTCGCCAGCACCCTATATATGCCACTCACTCCCGCGCTCTACGCTCGGATTCGCGCAGGCATGTTAGCGTCTTCTTCCGGTGCGAGCGCCATTTCCGGTTTCCTCGGAAGGGTCCGCGCGTATTTAACGCGTTATTAGGACGGCAAAACGAAAAAAATACGAAGGCGCGAGTTTCACACGCGCACTGCGCGCGCTGTCTCCGTACTCGGTTTACTTATCTGCGAGGGGGATAGATGATCCGATATGCTTGGCTGGACCTTTTGTTGCGATTGCGTATGATGGTGCATTATTCTGCGTATGCTGTAGTACATCGTGCATTAGGTGATAAATGCGTCGAAACAGTGAACTGCCGAGAGACAAGTTATGTCTACTGCATGCCTCCGGAGCGACATAGACCAGAGCCATCAATTTGCAGGATATTTAATAAAGTTGTCTCACTTGCTCAAGAGTGTATCCCAGAATTCGCTACAACAAATGACCAAGTTAAAGAGAGGTAATCGTCGCCACATAGACGAGTTGCAAATCCGGTGATGCAGCTTTCCTGCGCTGCCAAAAATCATGCACAATTTCAGAGCAAACCCTCGGAGCTAGAACGACATGGTGCAGTGTTTTGGTGTCTGCTGGCGCTTACATACCTGCCTGGCGTCTGAAGACACCACTGATATGGCAGCCACACATCTCTCTGTCGCTCCTCCGGTGACTCTTTCGCGCACTTCAGGTTCTGTTATTTTCTATTTTACAGAGCTATTCACGAGTTGCTTCGAGAATGCAGGACGGGCTTTTGCAGAAGCCCAACTAAGTGCACCCAGCATGGCCGCATACACGAAAGGATACAGTGCACGCAACAACTGCAGTGAGGTCGTGCCGCGCCGCCATTTTTTTGCACGAGTTATTGGGATGGAAAAAAGCTGCCTTGTAGGCCTTGCAACTCGTCGTATGCGCGGTAACAAACTTACATCTTCATCTTACAGAGAGAGAGAGAGAGGGCTATGTTCGCCAATATACGGGTATAGCCGGACGAAGTGCAAGAATGGCTGTGCTGTTCAACTCCGGAGCACAAAGTGAAATTGCTTTGGGGGTCTCGTGAGATTGTATAATTTCGCATTATACTGTACTTTGATTCCTTTACTTCATGCTGTTATGTTGGTTTCATTTGCATTAGATTTATTTGATATTTACTTGTTTACTCTTTGTATCTGATGCCAGATGAAGTGCGCTCGAGGCCTAAAATGCGAAATATTGCGCTTTTTTTTTGTCCGTATAAAATGTATGTCCACCGAAATCTCTTACGCCTCTAGATTTTCTAATCTCTACTCTCAGAAACGTTTGTTGATGTTATGAAGCACGCCACTCAATTAACGAAACATCTGTGGCACTTTATTCCACATCAGCATGGAACAAAAGCACACCCGAGTTCACTCGTAGCGCGAGCGTCACGAGCCGAACACGCAGCCGGCGAGCCGTGATGCTTGCTCGTGATGATGATGGTAGTCTCCGATGCCACAGCTTCTTCCCTTCTTAAAAGTTCAAACGATCTGGAGGACGGCGCTGTCGCGTTGAGCGCCGCAAAGGTTGAGTTGCCGGAGTCAGCGAATCGCTTGCGCTTTCGCCCGAAAGCTCTTGACGGGGCGATAGCGTGTCGGTGTCGCACGATTCGTCGACCGTAACGTCCCGCCGTCGCACTTGGTCAAAATGCCGCCGTTCCGTTCCCTGAGTCGTGTCCACTGTGACCATGCGCTTTCCCTGCTGGTCACGCACGATACCTGGTATCCACTTTTTGCGTGGCTGAAAAGTTCGAGTCCAAACACGCTGTCCAGCCTGCCATCGCTGTTCACGTTCATTGCACGGCTTTGCTTTCACGGCCTCGGTGGTCGGCATAATGCAGTCGAGTTTTGTTCTTATTTGATATCCCAGCAAGAGCTCCGCTGGTGACTTGCCCTCCTTCACTGGCGTACGGCGATAACGGAACAGAAGTCTAGATATTCGAGTTTGCAGCGGAATTTCATAGTTTTTCTTCAAGCCTTCCTTCAACGTTCTTACGGCCCGCTCCGCTAAACCATTTGATTGTGGATGATAGGGCGCTGTAGTCAAGTGTTTTACTTGGTTCTGAGCCAGGAAATTGCGGAAGTGGAAGCCCGTGAACTGAGGTCCGTTATCCGTCACAAGAGTACGAGGTAGACCGAACCTTGCAAACATCGCCCTGAGTGCCTCCACTGTCACTTCTGCTGTTGCAGATTTCGTTGGGACTGCTTCCATCCACTTCGTTTCGGAATCCACGACTACCAGTATCATGTGTCCTTCAATAGGACCAGCATAGTCAGCGTGCAGCCGGCTCCATTTCTCTCCCGTCGTGGGCCATGGTACAGGTGTTTGCGCTGGAGGCATCGCTGCAGCCTGTACGCAAGCAGGACACTCCCGCACCAATCGCTCGATCTCACCGTCTAGCCCCGGAAACCAAAACAGGGATCTTGCAATGTTCTTCATGGTCGCCATGCCTGGGTGCGTTTCATGGAGCAAGTCCAAGATACGTCGGTTTAGAGCGGTGGGAAGCACGATGCGGTGTCCCCAGTAGACTAAGTCTTGGTAGTACGTGAGTTCAGCCTTCTTACTGAAGTATGGCCGGAAGCGGATCTGCTCTTCAGACAAAAATTTCGGCCAGCCTTTCTTGATCCAAAACTTCACTTGCTGCAGCAAAGGATCCGTTTCTGTAAAATGTGCCACGTCTCTGACACTAATCGCCTTTTTCTCCAAGCATTCCGAGTACAGGACATACTCTGGCGGATCTTCTGTGCTGGTATCGTGTAGTTTGTTTGGTAATGGCAGGCGACTTAAGGCATCAGCATTCGAGTTTTCTGTTCCCCTGCGATACTGCAATGTGTAATGGTAATTGTCCAAGAGAAGTGCCCACCTCTGAATCCTTGCCGCAGCCATGGGAGGAATGGCTTTTCCTGGGTTAAACAAACCCGTCAGGGGTTTATGGTCGGTCACCAAAACAAAGTGATTGCCATATAAGTAGTCCTTAAATCGAGTCACGCCGAATACAAGGGCCAACGCTTCCTTTTCTAGCTGGGAGTAGTTTCGTTCTGCTTTGGACAGAGTTCTGGAGCGAAATCCTATCGGATAGTCTGTGCCATTGATGCGATGGGAAAGTACTGCCCCCACTCCTACAGGTGAAGCATCGCATTCCAACTTCAAAGGTTTGTTAGGGTCAAAGTGTGTCAAAAACTTTGACGCTTGTATGGCCTGCTTAACCTTTCGAACCGCTTCCTCATGTACCTGTTGCCATTTCCACGTAGCCCCCTTAGTTAGCAGATTGTATAATGGGGCCAGTACTGTGGAAAGGTTCGGCAAAAATTTGGCGTAATAGTTGATTAAGCCCAAGAAAGATTTCAGTTCGCTCACCGACTTGGGGACCGGTGCTTGGAGAACTGCTTCAATGTTGTCGTCCTTCGGTTTGAGCCCATTAGCATCGACTCGATGTCCAAGAAAGGTGACTTCTTCTTGTCTGAATTTGCATTTCTTAATGTTTAGTCTGAGCCCATAGTCACGTAAGCGCTGCAGGACTTGCTTTAGCAATGAAGTGTCATTGCGCTTTTCGGCCACTATGATGTCATCCAGATAGGCTTGTACACCCGGAAGATCCTTGAACAGGGAATCCATATGCCTCTGGAAGATGGCCGGAGCTGAGCTAATTCCAAAAGGAAGCCTATTGAAGCAAAATAGGCCCTTGTGAGTGTTTATGACAGTCAGCTTCTTGGACTCGTTATCCAGGGGCAGCTGGTTGTACGCTTGAGTCAAATCCAGTGTACTAAATACTTCACCGCCATTCAGTCTTGCGAAGATGTCGTCCACACGAGGTAATGGGTACTGCTCAGTCACGGTGGCCACGTTCACTGTCAGCCGAAAATCGCCACACAGTCGAATGGACCCATCAGTTTTAACTACTGGAACCACCGGCGTCGCCCATTCTGCTGCCATAACCGGTGATATAACGCCGTCTGCCACTAATCGGTCCAAAGCATCGGACACTTTGGTCGTCAAAGCATATGGCACCGTACGTGCTTTGCAAAAGCGGGGCGTGGCGTTTTCTTTCAAGATCAGCTTCACAGGTGGACCTTTGTATAGTCCTAAACCTGGCGAAAACACATCTTCGAACTCCTTGAGCAAGGTCTGAAGTTGCTGGCTTGTGCGGTCTTCCTTGCGCGTGTTGAGGTTTGCGACGAAATTTGGAATCATCATGGCCACTCCACAGTTGTTAAACGCCTTGATCGTGTCCCTTCCGCACAGCGCTGGTCCAGGAGTATCGACGATAACCAGGGTACCCTGTATGTCGTGTCCCTCACAGGTTGCTTTCATGTGCAGTTCTCCAACCACTGGAAGCTCTCCCAAAAAACACGACAGTCTAAGAGTGGTGCTGCTTGGAGGCGGCCATCTGCTTTGATTCTGCTTGAACAGGCTCATTGAGATAACACTCACGGGGGACCCCGTATCGATCAACATATTAACAGGCACACCATCCCAAGTGATTTTTTTGAAAATTGGCTTAACCATGCGGCCATCAGTCGTTTTATGAGCCACTAGTGTGTAAAGTTTCTTCTCATCTCCCGAGCTGTCATCAGATGCTGCCGACAGGGCGTAAGCACCACGGGGCTTCCACTGAGTTTGTCCTGGGCACATTCGAGCGAGATGCCCTCGTTTACCGCACCGGCGGCATATCGTACGGACGTGATAGCACTGCTCGTTCGAGTGAGCTTCACTACCACACCTCTGGCAAGATGTCATGCGTTCGGCCTTCGGTTGCCCTTTTCTTGGCCGGTTCTGCGGCCGCGTGAAGTGGATGGTACTCTGATCCGCAGATTGCATGGTTCTAGCATTAGCGGCAGCGTTCTGGGCTGAGATAACGAAATCCTCTGCTTCCGTAAGCGTCAGCTTCCTCAAAGTCAGCAGATGTCGTCTCACATCTTCATCCAAGACTCCACACACGATTCGGTCTCGCAGCATGCGTTCGAGAGACGATCCGAAATTGCACTTTTCTGCTAGCCGCCTTATTTCTGCAATAAATTCCTGTACACTCTCTCCTTCTTGCTGTGATCGCGTGAAGAAAGCATAACTTGCCGCTATTTCGTTGACTTCCGGGGCGTAGTACTCTTCGAGGTGCTTTACGGCGTCGTCGTAGTTGAGTGCGTTGATTTGCCTCGGATGGCAACGTCCCTGGATCACTCGAATCGCGCTGTCCGGTAGCGAGGCCACTAACACCGCTCGTCGCTTCGTCGCGTCCGTGATGTCTTGCGCTTCGAAGTATGCTTCGAGGCGAACTCGGAACGTTGACCACGTTCCCTCAAACACTGGTGGCCGTCCCACGCTCATGGCTCTGCGGGTCCAGGACTCGTTGAAGTCCTCGTTGTCTTCGTCGCCACTGTTATGAAGCACGCCACTCAATTAACGAAACATCTGTGGCACTTTATTCCACATCAGCATGGAACAAAAGCACACCCGAGTTCACTCGTAGCGCGAGCGTCACGAGCCGAACACGCAGCCGGCGAGCCGTGATGCTTGCTCGTGATGATGATGGTAGTCTCCGATGCCACAGTTGAAGCCACTCGAATTCTGCACAGGCGCACATCCACATGACTCGACGTTCTGTATAGCGATTAGCCTTTCTGAGCAAAATGTTTAAGTATTTCCTTAAGTTTCTCGTTGTGGCTGTATGATTTATGCGCCAGAGCAGAGTCGTGCCATATACACTACATGTAAACACGTGTTCCTGAGATAATGCTTTCGTTAAATCTGTTCTTTTGTTTGAACAGAATATCGTGATTCCATTCCGCTCTATGGCTGATGTATGAAAGGGATGGAACACCCGCTTATAAAGTGTTTTCCGTACTCTCGTTCAACGAATGTCATTGCATAATGTAGCAGTAAGACTTAAGAGCAACATTATTTTCAAGTCTATCTGTCTGAGAGTAATATATACCTTTAAAACATTAGGTACAGCCCCTCGTCAATTCAGCGGACTGCGGAGAAAAGCTTTCAAAATTCGGCATTCAGATGACTCTTTCATTGTCGTATCATTAAGGAATGCATTCAAATCAGAATTCTTTTCCCCCTTAGAAGTAAACTGCGCAGCAAAAGCTTTAAAAAACAGAATTCCTTAATATATACCGTACCAGTAAAGCGAAAATGAAATTGTTTTGCCAAAACCAAGTTCCATCGGTTGCCTGATAGTGCCGGAAAGGAAAATGAGAATATTGTATTGTACTTGAATATTTTGAACAATGAAGTATAATCACGATGTTGCACTTTCTTGCTCAACAACCGCACGTATATGTAGTATTAATAGGAATAAGTGTACAAGTATTGCAGTAAAACATACGTGTAGTTCACTGTCGTAGTTTTATCATGTATGAAGAACTGAGGCAAAAGTTTACAGCGATAGTATACATATATAGTTATCAGTAGTTTGCAAGAGGACATGAAGCTAGCAGGAATACACTTTAAACCAGGTAAATTGTAAAGTGTCATCTATTTTTAGAAGAAATCAAGTCATTTGGTCTCATTTCACGGTTATTACCTGGGCCAGGTAAGAGTGAACTTATCGCATGTAAACCGTCTCAGTACTACAAAAATATTGTTTTCTGCTATTCTTAAGAAAAAAATCACAGCATATCCACGGAGTGAATGATGATGAGTGGGCGAAGCTGCGGAGGTTCATCGGTAAACCGTGAATCTTCCGTGAATTCTGCCCAGTACATCATCACCGACGTGAGATCGGGCGCGTTTATACTAAAGGTTCGATGAGAGTTATGACGACTTGCAGCTCACTTTAATTTTACATGTACACTGTGAATTTTCATTGTTTAGAAAATCATTGCTTTAGAAAACATCTGGCGTCTTTCGTTAAGCAGCTGGCGTCTTTTCGTTTTGCTTTAGAAACATCTGACGTCTTTTCGTTTTGCTTTTAGAAAACATCTGGCGTCTTTCGTTGGTTTATTTCATCAATCAACGGCGTTTTGAACAAAATTTTTATTGTTTAATCACGCACAGGAGAAATCTCACCAGGCACTACCTTGGAGGTAAACAATGGCTGCTAATGGGAATGAGAGACAGAAGAAGTCGGCTTAATTTTAGCTAACACTTACACTTCTACTACTACTAACGTTTCCTACTGGAACATGCCAATGGCTGCTAATGGGGAATGAGAGACAGAAGAATTCGGCTTTTAGTTAACCCACACGCTGCGAATTTTTTATTGTTCAACAACGCACAGAAGAAATCTCCCACCGGCACCACCTTGGAGGTCAAGATCTGGTACTGGCGTTACGACTGGTTACACACTACGAGGGACGAACGGGTGCCACTTTAAGGAGCTTCGCCCCTAAAAGGAAAGTTTTAACAGCGAAGCTGTTTAAGCTAGCCATATTTTATGTGTGAGGCCTATCGGAAAACTATCATAATCATGAACGGGTACATTCCACAGAATTTGGGCAGGTCCCACTACTCACCGCTACGGCGTGGCCTGTATAACCCCGAGAACGAGTACAAAGAAAGAAAGAAAGAAAGAAAGAAAGAAAGAAAGAAAGAAAGAAAGAAAGAAAGAAAGAAAGAAAGAAAGAAGAAAGAAAGAAAGAAAGAAAGAAGAAAGAAAGAAGAAGAAAGAAAGAAAGAAAGAAAGAAAGAAAGAAAGAAAGAAAGAAAGAAAGAAAGAAAGAAAGAAAGAAAGAAAGAAAGAAAGAAAGAAAGAAATGTGGAAAGAAAGGTGTATAGAAAAAAAGGTATATAGAAAGAAAATGAGAAAAATTATTGCTGAAAAAAAAAATGTTCGAACCCGCGTATCCTTGATCCGAAGACGAGCGTCCTAACCACTCGGCTATCCTCGCACGCTAGCAGAGCATAGCATAACCTTGTGTAGTATAGTGTAGCAAGGGGGTGGGAAAGGGAAGTAAGCATGAGGAGGAGAGATGTGATGGTGAAGAGGAGAGTGAGGAGCAAGAAATCCCACTACTCCCTACTGGTGTCCCTGACTTCTTTCCTGTGCCCGTGTTTGCACGCCCTGTCTATTTAGAATGAATACTTACCAACTAGCTCAGCTCTCTGTTATTATAAACTCACCACTGGTTCACTAAGAGAGAGAGAGAGAGAGAGGGGGGGAGAGAAAGCTATAGAAAGAATGAGGGAGAAAAAAATAGAGAGAAATAATGGGAATAAAGACATACAATGATAGAAGGACTTGGCACGACTAGTGCTAAGCTGCCATACTAAGGAACGGGAAAGGCAACGGAGGCTGCGAGAAGAGCCCGAAGCGATGGAAGCCCTACGCCAGCGACGACGTGCCCGTAGATCTGTGAGAGGTGCATGCGAACGCTCGGTTATGGAGCTTGGACACCCGTGTCGTTACCAACCTAGCTAAAGCTTAGCAACAACCTATAGAAGCAACCAGATTAGAATTCAGAATTGTCCAGTTTCGCTCTTTCAAGCCTTGCGCCCCTTAGTGCAAGCTTCGCCAATTTTTGTTTTTAATACAGCCAGTCAGTGTTCTTATCGGTCATTTAGAATGTTAAGAAATGATGCACAAATTACGGCATAAAGGCAGGCGCGCAAGTACAAAGAGAGGTATGTCGAGTACAAAGTATATTGATGGTATTTCATGGGGCAGGGGCCAGTGATGGCCAAGGAATGACATATATAATGTGATCAGTGATGACGTTAAATGGCTGTATAAGGACCTGAAATTTTGGTACTGAAGTTGCGTAAAATATATAATTGCTAAAACCATGAGAGTGGTGTGAAATATGTGTGACGAGACCGAACGAGCAGTGCTCGCGATACTGAAATATGCAGGGGTAGCGCGAATGCCTCACGAACGCCCTTGAGGCCAAGGGCCCTGAGGTAAGGGTTTTTTTGTTATTGAAACTAGAAGAAGGTACATTAGCTATTCATTACAATTGCATTACGCATCAAAAAACAATGCTCCTGCATGCTCTTTGGAACTCTTTATCTAAACATTCATTTCTATTTCTATACTCAGGGTACACAAAGTATAGAGATCACAAAAAAAAAGAAGTGATGAAAACGGTGCACTGAAGTAATTGGCGCCGCGTGTTACTCGCGATAAAACGAGAACTGTTCCTGGGCTGTTGGCCATTATCGCTTTCGTTCGGTATTTTGCTGCTCATTGGGTATGTGCATAATTCCCGCGCGATGTTTAGCACCGTTGGCTCGGCGCTTAAGGCCAAGGCTCGCGCAAAAGCTCATGATGGCCTTGATCCAACGTTTATGTGCGAACAACATTGATTGAATATTTCATTCTTGCTTCCGTTTTTATAATGTTGTTGTTCCTGTATTCGTTTTTGTGTAGGTCATTCCTGTATCCCGCAAAAGTGTGAGCACGCCTGCTTCTAATGGGGCTCAAATGACCATACTCTTTTGGTTCAATTTAGCTGAATTTCACTGAAAAGTCTTCTGTGCAGATTTTTGTTTTGTGAATATATTTTTCTGTTCTTCGGAGCCCCGATCGAGACTTGTTTTTGTAGATCGGCAAACAGATTGAATTCAATAAAATTGGGTATGTTGACGCCTTTATTGTCTCCAGCTACTCCCCAAACGTGAATGAGTGAGTTATTACAACATCGGTATAAGTATAAACAGCAGTAAAATGGCATGTGCCGCAATTTTTGCGATAATATAAGCAGTAGACAACCAACAATAAGATTCATAAGTACGTAGCCTGAAATGACGAAATTAAGAACAAAGACAACCAAGTGCAAAAAATCGCGCGCATGCACACAAATTGTTTTATGTTTTTTAAATAAAAAAGCGCATCGCCTTTTTTTTTTCTTTACATGTTAGCCACCTGTAATCAGAAAAATTATGTTGCAAAAGCAAGTAATGTTCCAAACGCCGAAAATGTTTGGTCAAGAACGACGTGTGTTTCCTGAACATGTAATGACACCGTCAGAATGATATAGCATTAACGCATTAGCATTAGCAACGTTATATGTTCTATAGAAATGTTTCATTTTATTTCGTTTACCCAATAGTGAGCCAGTGTAACAGCAGGCACAGCAAAAATACTATTTTTATTGGTGATTTTATCACTTGTGTATCTTCGTGATGCGTGAAACATGAATAGCACGTTATAAGAATCAGTAGAAATTTTTTTACGAGATAGCACCCTTACTATAGTTTACAGCATGAGAGAGAGGGAAAGAAAAGGAGAAGGAAGGGAAGCCAAGGGGGTTAACCAGACGTACGTCCAGTTCGCTACCCTTCGAAATCTTGAGTATACGTGTAGACCTGAAAAAGTGTCGACAAGGAAAGTAGAAATATAGGATATATTTTTACTTTTCGCAACTGCCCCTTTGTAAAGTAGTCACTACATGGTCTTTCCCGGAAGGAAGATACAGTGTTGTGCCTTCTGCAACGACTGTGCCGTCGATGAAACTATTGAGCACCTCTTGTGTTACTGCCCGACTTACGCTAACGAGAGGCTTCAACTCCGTACTGCTCTGAATCACTTTTACCGAAGCGCTTTCACTAAGATATTGAGACCATGGGACGGTCCATCACAGTCCCGAAATGCAATCAAAGCGCTGTTGCGTTTTCTCAAGGATACCGGACTGATTCGCCGTTTGTGATGTCAAAAGCGGCACTGTTACGTCGGCTGAAACGGTGACTTTTCTCTCCTACTCTATATCTTCCCCTCCCCCTTCCCCAGTGCAGGGTAGCCTACCGGGCTCAGCCCTGGTTAACCTCTCCGCCTTTCTTATTCTTATTCTCTCTCTCTCGCTGAGAGCCAATGCTTTGGAAACATTTCCAACATGTCCGCTTAGAATCAGTCTTGGATGGCTGCCTGACTATTCATGCGTGGATTAAATACGCATACTTTTCGGATCTCCCCCAACCGCTTCTGCGAAAAGTAATGAAGTATTCTTGATAGCATGTTGGTAAAACTCTTGGCTGATTTTCTCAAGCAACTGTCCTTCATCCTCGTCTGTAACGTTATTGAAACCTGAAAACTCCCTTTTTTTTGTTTTTTCACTGCAAGGTGCTTTTTTCCGAGGAAATTATTTCACACCCCAGAGTATACTATACTTAACTTGCCCCAGACAGATGCTCCTCGCAAGAACAGCTCAATGGCATATAGCAATGGACTACCACAAAAGCATCAGAAAAAAAAAAAAAAGACGGTGTTAGAAGTTTTAAGTTCGCATTTCTGCTTCCTTCGATTTCGTGTGGTACCGAAAATGTGGTGATGCACGCAACATTTTATTTTCCGATTTTGCAGTGAAAACGAAGAAAGAAGGCGGCGAGAGTGGGCTCAAAGGGGTTCGTTGCTGAGGGACCAAAGGTCTGACGCTCGCTGTGCACAGTCTCAAGCGCGGCATCATGAGCGTGGGATCTTCTTCCCTAACGTCGAGTACCTCGCCGGAGAAAAAGAAAGTACAGAACGATAACGCACGTCAAACGGGCCGCCTTCCCAACCGCCACCCCGCTCTTTCTTTCATAAAAAAGGAAAAATGCCAACATGAACGCCAGAGACCGAAAAAAAGAACATAACAAAGTGGGGAAGTATTAACGGAAAAATATAAGCGACCCAAAAGCGTCCCGGTCGTCGACAGCGACGACGAAGCACAGGCTCCGCCCATTTCCGGTTTCCAGGGCGCGGTCCAATCGGGGCTTGCGCTACGGGCGCCGGAAATCACCAATGGTGACGTCGTAACGTAGCGTCGAAGGCGGCGCCAGCCGCTCTACGCGTATGGTTCCCAGCGCCGCGCTTCTTTCGATACCCTTCCCCATTTTCTCTACCCCTCTCCTCTTCCACAGCCAACGCCATCTTTCTTTTTGATTCCCACCGCCATATCATTTTTTTATTCTATTTTTGTTCCCTTGCCTTTCGTTCTATTCCGCCCTCCCTTTGCTATATAACGTTATGTTTCTCATCGCACCCGCCTTATGGGCTCGTCCGATTCTCTTTCTGTCTTCATTTTGTGTCGTTTCGTTCTAGTTTCTTTGTCGTTCGTTCTCTGAGCGAGACAGCGCTACTGTGCGGTCTTCTTTATTTTATTTTATTTTTTTCTTGGCTCCAGTCTCATCGGCACCGCGGCGCTGTTTGCTTCTTCAACGTCCTTTCTTTTCCTCTGTCTCCCCTGCGAGTTTGTTTCCCCGCCAGTCTTTCTTTCTTTCTTTCTTTCTTTCTTTCTTTCTTTCTTTCTTTCTTTCTTTCTTTCTTTCTTTCTTTCTTTCTTTCTTTCTTTCTTTCTTTCTTTCGCCTGCTCGCTCTCTTTTTTTCTCGGTGCTCTTCGCTTCTGCTGCTATCGCGGTATCGCGATCCTTGGCCGATCGCTCGAATGATGGATTGTCTTGGCTTTGTCCCAACCGTGGAATATTGAATCAGTTTTTTTTTCCCTTATTTCTTGCCCATTTGTTTCCTCTATTCGGGGGTCTTCGTTAGTTCGCTTTAGCTACACTTGTCTCACCGAAGAAACTTTTTCGAGAGATATAGATTCGCCGCTTTCTTCCTTTTTTTGTTTTCTGTTACGTATTTTTAACCACGCGGGCATTCTATCACGGAGTTCAATGCGCTTCTACAAGCGCGCGTCGGTGTCGACTTTGGAAGCGAGTGAAGCCGAAGCAGATGTGTTCTTGCCTCTTCTCCACTGCGGCACGACTAAGTACCAACTGGGAGAGGTAAACAGTACTGGTGCATTGCGTACGGTACGGCAGATGCGGCAGCGGAGCGAAGTTAAGTTTCCGTTCACTTTAACCAGACATTAAGAAGTCACCGAACAGAGTTCATATCAGCAACCGCTTTCGGAGCATCGCAGACTTCTGCGCCTGATTGTTGCCGTTCTGTCGTTTACACGAAAAATATGTCGCCCATATCAGTGCCTATTATTTATTTTCATGTGTTATTGTTGTGACAGGTTATAGCTGGCCTTTACAAGTAGCGTCAGTTTGCTATTTTTATCTAAAAAAAACACAAAACAAAAAAAGGTGTGCGGGAGATGGGTGCCGAAATTTGATCATGGGAGACGAAATTTCTTCTGCAGATTAACGCGTACGAATTAGTGCATGCTTCCAGATAAAATGTATCTGTTGCCAGATTGGTCACTGAACGTTGCTGAAGGCTGTGACAAGCGCAACGCTTCTTCTCTTGTTCACTGCAAGAATATACATCTAAATGAGACGTATCCGCAAAGTCGTGTTTTCATGTGTTCAAATCACTTCTCTCCTTGATATTTTCCGTTATTTTATACTACCCGCCTCACCTCAGGGCGCTTCGAAATTCACGTTTGCGGCAGTAGTTTCTGAGTTTAATTTCGTGAGCTCAAAAAGATGGCCTATGTAAATGTCATCAAATGTGCCGCTTGCATAATCCAAACCATGAAAAAATAATTGAAATTAATGTAAATACAGTTCTAGTTGACGTACTAACACCAACTTAGTGCGTGGCACGAATCGGCGGGGCGAATATACCGACACAGTTCAACTTAAACCAACTGGTGTCGAATCCTGGCTGGTCTTGAACTGCGCTGTTAAAAATTGTCCCTTATGCTGTCAAATAATAATGTAAGGTGACCATTTGTTTTATCAAACGAACGGAGGATTTAACTCGGCGTTGTTCATTCTTTCTTCCTGGCTTCCTATTGTCTTGTCGCCCCGCCACGGTGGTCTAGTGGTTATGGCGCTCGACTGCTGGCCCGAAGGTCGCGGGATCAAATCCCGGCCGCGGCGGCTGCGTTTTCGATGGAGGCGAAAATGTTTGAGGCCCGTGTGCTTAGACTTAGGTGCACGTTAAAGGACACCAGGTGGTCGAAATTTCCGGAGCCCTCCACTACGGCGTCTCTCATAATCATATCGTGGTTTTGGGACGTTAAACCCCAGATATTATTATTACCCTATTGTCTTGTCGTCAAAATCAATTTTAAAATGTTTTCTCAGTGCTTCTTGAAACTCGTGCACGATCTCCTAGTATGATTGTATAAATTTGGCTATAAAACGAAGCACTTCTCTGTGCGCGTCCTTTTTTCTTTCGTTTCCGTAATGAAGTTACACTACTTAATGAAGATTGAACTACATAATGCCCGCGAAGTCAGGTCGTCCTCACGTTGCAGTTATCAAGGGGCCATTTGTGTCAATCATTCGATAGATAACTATATATGCACCAAGGAACAGTGACGTAGTTAGAAGGTATACATTGCTCAGGAATTAAAGAAATGTTTCAATCGGAACAGTATATTTATAAATTTCTCGTTAGCTAAATTAAAAGTGATACAATACGGCGCGAAAAATACGCTTTTCTCTATCACTTATACTTCTATGGAAAGCTCGAGCTTCACACCAGAATGCGACGAAGGCGCTGCTGAAGTTCCTTCAAGTGATTAGCCTTGTTGAACGACGATAACATTCCTGTGCCCGTGTGCTCCTACTTATCTCCTTCCCTCTATCATTCTTTTCTTTCTTATTTTTCTGTCTCTCCTTACCCCTTCCCCAGTGCAGGGTAGAAAACCGGATATTCATCTTCTTGTTAACAACCCTGCCTTCCCTCGCTACATTTAGTCTCTCTCTATCTCTACAGAATCAATTGCCATAAACGTCGTTTTTATCTAGCGAGACAAGCGAGCCCGTTCGTAACTGTTTTTCGTTGAATGTTGGTCCTGTCAGTGCCCATACGCTTCTCTGACAACAGTCCTCTCGTTAAATTGTTCATCATAACAAATCGCGTGAACTGCCACGATCTCGTATATATATCTGCTGCGTTTTCGAATAATTTTCGCTACCTTACAGGTGACAACTTCTGTATGTCATAGTTGCGAGGAGACTTCATAACTGACTCTTACTTTCTGTGAGTCAACTGCGCCCGCCGCGGTGGTCTGGAAGTTATCGTGCTTGACTGCTGACCCGAAGTTCGCGGGATCGAATCCCGGACGCATTTCAATGGAGGCAAAATGCTAGAGGCCCGTTGAAGGGCACGTTAAAGAATTCCAGGAGGTCAAAATTTCCGGAGCCCTCCACTACGGCGCCTCTCATTGTCATATCGAGGTTTTGGGACGTAAAACACAAGCAGTTATCATTATTAAATTGACTGCATTCACTATACCGACGGATGCACAAAAAAAGTAATTTCTAACAATTTAACAACAGTAATAGCATTTGGACATCTTCATAATATAAACAGTCACGTTTACAGAAATAATTGTAATTTACAGTTCCATAATTAGGCTACCGAATCCCCGATGGAAGACCCTGTCGCGCACTGCGTTTCTCAACAGACTCAAATGACAACCGAATCAATGTACACAGGGGTATTAAACTATCACAGATACATGCCGCCTCCCTTCCCGTTTCGCTTTGCCTACTGGTGACGTTATTTCATTTAAATGCATCCCCATTCACACACACAGTAGGAGCTGACGACGAAACCAAAGAAGTGGATACACTGTCTCATCGCGTCACGCATGCATGTTTTTCGCAGGGCGGCTTTTACGGTAGTCGAGACGGCAGCTGTGCTACTGGGATTGTGCGAGTCGCATTTATACTTCGCTTCCTCATTTTCGACCAACAGAATGGGACCATAGTAAAACAGTGTTTTCCCGTACGACCGGACCACTGCATGCGAGAGTACGGGCGCAGATCGCACGTCGCCGTGCTGAAGAGCCCGCGCTCGGCCGTAAATGTGTACACGCTCCAGCCACTACGCAGACGCAGTATAACGCACCACCGTACGATGTGGGGTGGGCGGGGCCCCACTCTCGCTAGCAGAACAGGTGAAGGAGGGTAAAGGAGGAGAGAAAGTGGTGCGTCCGCATGATACGAGGCCATAAGCGATATTGCACGGCGCATTACTTATTCCGATCACCGGTGGTTCCGAACACCCGTTACTACCTGCACGTTCACCCCCCCCCCCCCCTTCCCTCGCCCGACTCTACTGCCCGCCTTTCCTACCTGAGCGCTGTATAGCGACCGCGCAAGGCTGATCGCCATTCGTGGCGCGTGAGGCCCGCAACTGTGACGACCACGACGACGGCAGCAGCGGGCCAGCGTCAACGACGTCTAGCGAACCGCGTGGCAGCGGCACGTACACTGCCCGCTGCACACACTGTACACCACACCGCCCGTCCCTCAACGGGAGGACCGGCTTCGTGTTATTACACGGTGCGCAGAAAGTGCGAAAAGCTGGCTCGTAGTGGCTGTTGCCGCGAAAGTTGAATGGCCGCCTCTGTAGTGAGGCGCTCCACTGGACATCGAGAAAACACTATTATACGCCTTTTCGTTTATTCTTGTTGTTTTCCCTCCCCGCTTTTACATTACGCTCGATCACTTGTACATGTTCGTGCCGCGTCCCGCGTGCGCACGCGTCTCCTTTGCATGCAGGACGGGGGCGACCGAGCAGCCTGTCCTTCTCGTCAACAGCCGTTAGAGGCACTGGGCTTCGCGAATTCTGTGCAAGAGGGTTCTTAACTTTCGTTCATTTCCTCACTCAGGCTTTCTCAAGGTTACAGGCTGAGTTGTACTTATGTTGATAGATAGATAGATAGATAGATAGATAGATAGATAGATAGATAGATAGATAGATAGATAGATAGATAGATAGATAGATAGATAGATAGATAGATAGATAGATAGATAGATAGATAGATAGATAGATAGATAGATAGATAGATAGATAGATAGATAGATAGATAGATAGATAGATAGATAGATAGATAGATAGATAGATAGATAGATAGATAGATAGATAGATAGATAGATAGATAGATAGATAGATAGATAGATAGATAGATAGATAGATAGATAGATAGATAGATAGATAGATAGATAGATAGATAGATAGATAGATAGATAGATAGATAGATAGATAGATAGATAGATAGATAGATAGACATGACTGAAAGAGGAATAGTGAGGAACAATGAGGTTTGCCCGTACACAGTAGAAAGCACAAGAGAATCAGAAATTTCCTAAAACCAGTGTTCCTCTAATATGAATAACAGCATATAAGGCTGCATGTTTTACTGATAGCAATCGTACAGCATATATGCGACAGAGTTCAAAAAGCACAGGACTAAGCATTCTTTAGTCCCGTTTACCAGACCTACTATGGCGTCTTTAGTTCGTCAACAGTACTGAGGTGTAGATGTTTCTGTTTCCTGCTCGTCTATCGTTTCGTGTTCAGAGTATTAAAGTTTTGTCTCATGCGTGCCCAGCTGTTGAATCGGTCGTGTCTTGTGGCAGTACGGGCTTCGAGCACTGAGCAAGAACCATTTGGCATAATGTTGAAGTTCCCGAGATGACAACTTGGCCTAACTATACCACGTAGCTTTTAGCGAGAACTGCCGCGAGCATTTGCTACTCGAGAGAGAAGTTAGTGAATCTGGAACTGCGGAAATGCAGAGTAAAGATTATCGTAGTAAACTGTCGATTTCTCCAGGGGTGCCAAAATAACGTTATAAATGTGAATCAAACTTGTCTAGACTAGTCAAGCGTCATTGCCTTCGAACGGCACTATTACTTCGGTTCCTTTGTCTCGAATAAAAAGCCGGAGAAAACAGATATCCTTTAGCTTCGAACGTTTGAGCATCCCTGCTTCTCTGCATTTCAGTAGTAATCTGAAGAAGGCTTTTTCAGACTTTGTCAACCTGAGAAGCTTAGTCACATGACCAGAGCTGCCATGACCGAGATGAACAGGCCCTGAACGAATGATTACTTATCTGATTATGAGAGGCCGCCGAAAACACCTCCCAAACGAGCCATCCTCCGCCCCGGCTAGACAGTCGACCGAAAGTAGCCATCAAGGGTCCAATAAACAGGAAACCACAGGATATTATGTGGTCGGGGGATGGGGATACGGCGTGAGCCTTCGTGTATGGGCGCGCGCTTGAGATGTGCACGCAAAAACATAAAGGCATTGTGTTTTAGAGCCAAATTTAACCCACGATTTTCCACGAAGTAAAAAAAAAAACAGCGTGGGATGCAAAAGTCTAAGCCGAATGACAAAGAGAGCGATAAAGAATCGATGCTGTTTTTTTTTTTTTAATCAAGATCTTCGCGTTTGAAGCGGGGTGGAGCGGGGTTCCAGTATCGCTCGCCTCGAAAAGCTCTAAGGGCGCCGCCTTAATAAAGACAAACTGGCGGTACACGGCCGCAGAACACAATGCGGGGCAATCAAAAATAGAGAGAAAAAGAAACCTAAACGCGTTACCGAAAACAGAATAATAAAGTGTCGACAGATAACGCGAGGAAGTCGCGGGGCAGGAAAGATACACGGCCGTCAGACGAGACGCCCGACTTTTCGCGACGCAATAACTTTTTGCTCCCGCCCTTAAACCTTCGCTTCCCTCTTTCGGTCTCCCTCTTTTTCTTCATTTTTCCTGCTGTCCTCAAACCTTCAACGACCGTGCTTCTTCCTATGTTTCTTTTTCGTAATTTTTTTACGAGGTTTAAACTCCATCCAACGAGCAGCGCAGGGGCTTGCCGTGACATGTAGGGAGCCACCGTGCTTCTTTTTGCTGCAGTGCGGCTTTTCCCGAACGACCACGCTCACAACGGATTCCGCAGCAGCTCCTGCAGCTGTGTCTGTCTGTAAGCACTCTTCATAAAGTTGCTGCGGCGCTGCGCTTCTTCACTCTGATTCTGCAGATAGAGCCGTTCGCGAAAAAGAACGACAGCGATGAAGAGGAAAGGATTTTTTCGAGCTTTCGAAATTCCGCCAAAAAAAAAAAAAACAAGAAACGAAACAAGAAAAAGAAGAGGGTGTTTCGACGGGAGGTGAGAGGGCAAGGCGGCCTAGAGCCTATAGAGCTCAACAACCCGAGAGGGAGAGGTGCTATATATAAGGAAGAAGCGCAGAGATATTTATCTTCTCGCGACGCGCACCGCTACTGTATATATATATATATATATATATATATATATATATATATATATATATATATATATATATATATATATATATATATATATATATATATGGAGGGAATGGTAACGGTTCTGGTGAGGAGCGCTCAAGCCGGTTTGCGAACACGTTATCTGTTACTCTCCCTCCTGCATTTACCTTACATATTTACTTCCGCATTTCTCTAACGGGAATAAGCTGAGAGAATGAGAGAGAGAGAGAGAGAGAGAGATAGAAGCAAGGTTTTCGTGCTTGTCGCCGACATGCTGACTCTGCAACAGCAGTACTCAGATTAACGCTTAAGCAATAACCCTGCCACATGTCCCGTCTTGAGAACAAGCGTCTCGAAAAAAAAAGAAAAAAAAAGAAAGCGCAAAATATATGTTGTAGCAGTTCCATATGTGGGGGGATGATCTCAACTCCCTCTTTTCACTCTCTTGTGTATAGAGTCGAGCATTAGCGAAGAATTGCCAGGCTGCGTAGATAGATAATACAACCGCCGGGCGTTTGCCCGCTAATTCTTGGCTCTTCGTTTTTCGAGTCGTCAGCGCTTCTGAAATCGGCAGGCCTCAAACAACGCGCTTGAGTGCGGCTTAGTTCAGCACTCGAAGTGTGGCTCAACTAAGCTGCCGTTCTTGCTCCTTGTCTTTCTTTATTTTGTGGATTAATAACGTTCAGTGCTTAGGGCAGCAGCGAATGCTCGCGCGCATACAACGTAGTTTGTTGGCTATACCAAGTGCGACTTAAGGCTCCCATGCGTGTGGCTGTCAGCATAGAGGATGCAACAAGGAGTATACATATATTAAGTCGTAAGTAAGGGATTTCTATGTGCGCAATTTCGCTGACTCGTCTTGTCGTCATGCATACACTCTTAACCGCGTAACGTTTAATAGAGGCATACATTTTTAAGATTCGTATCTGTCTAATTTAAAGGTTATGCATTACCTTTTAATATGGTAACTTCTACCATATAGGTCACGGTAGTTTTATAAGTCACAGAGAAACCTTTAAAGCAAAAGGTAACTAGCAACCTCTAAAATTGTAACTTTTATTAGACGTATAGTGTGTTTGTGTCCGTATAGGTATTTCAAAAACTTCTAAACTGAAAGGTTATACAGTAAACCTTCAAATGTAACTTTTATGACAAATACAGCAGACGACTGCATGGAATTAACCTTATACAACCTCTGCATGCCTCGTGCAAAACTCTTCCATTAGAGAAAGAACATCACACGGGACATGCAGAAGTTGTGGGTTCATATTCCTTCCATTCAGCAAACTGCATTTTCCTTTCATTCACCTGGAAAATAAAAGTGCCCTGAAAGAAAGACAGGCGTATCGGCTTACCATGCTTTTTAGCTTAGTGGTACACAAACTTTCTAATCAATAAATGTTTATAAAGCCTGCGTGTGCATGGTAATTTCTGTGAGAAATATGTGAAATTGTTTGGCATACACAAAGCCGAACAGTTCATGCAGGAGCATAGGCTCTCATACATTCGTCCGGATGCAAAACAAATTAAACGAATTAGTCAGAGAAATAAAAAAACATGAAGCACTTTATTTAAAATGCAAAAATGTACAGTAATTCAGCTATACGTAACTGAAAAGTTTTTCTTGGAAAAATATTTATATGAGAACTTCCAAACATCTGCCCAAATAATCTTTGGCAATAAAGTTTGACCAACCAATTGCATATATAGTGATCAGACTTTTTTTTTCTTCAAAAGCGCCAAGAAACACTTCAATAGGTTTGAAATAAGCCCACATGGGATAGGTGCTTGAGGTCTTAAAAGTTTTTGGACCATATTGAGGGTCTGCGAAAAAGCAGACGGGTACATGAGGTTTTTCAGATAGTATATGAGAAAGCATATGACGACGGCACGCTCAAGGTTCAGTTTCTTCAGGTGAATTACTTCTTCCTTGCTGCCTCCATATACCCAAGCTTGGTCCTTGTATACATATACGTGTGGTGCAGCAATTTTTATTTCTGTCGGTAGAGCAGCCTGTAATTAGAATCATCAAAGACCCAAAAAAGAGTGCTATATACTAAATGCCGCCATTTGCTAGACATTCAGCATTAGTCCAAGTCTATTTTTCGCACGTCATTTGACACATGAGCACATATCAGTGCGTCTTTCACGCTTTTCGAATACAGTTAGGCAGAGAAAAAAGAAAATAACTTACCTCAATGATCAGTGAGTGCTCTGACGAACCTTGCAAGTGCTTCGAGAGCTCTAAAAATGAAGTTTCCCTTCCTTCCTCCTCTGAGAAAACTTGTGACGCCTTTTTTAGCCGTTCTTCCGCTTCATCCACAGTGAATCCAAAGCGCAGTTGGAGCTCAGCACAAAGCTATGGCAGAAGCAACAAAACAAGAAAAAAACTTATTTTCCCTTCACATGCCTTAAAAAAGTGAATTTGAAACAAGTCATTCCGCTAGACCTATGTTATATTAAACCTTGAGAGTAAAGAAAAATCAATCGGGCCTTGAATACAACGCCACAAGATTAATTTTCCTGTGTGAGTTTACAACTCAACTGTGTGCCACTGCTCAGAAACAGATGCTTTACGATGTTTTAAATCAACGCTGATATAAAAGTATAAACTTACAGTTTCTTCCACCAAAAAATAATTTGGCAAGGGGTCTACGTGGTGTTGGCAGCGGTCTTGGTATGTGGCTCTCAAGAGGCACAAAACCCTTTCGTAGTTGTTGTGGCCCCTTTTAAGCTGTTCGAAGCCAATAACTGGAATACACAAAATACAAATATGACAAAACAATTAAGGCCCCCATTGACATGGAAGGATAAAGAACATAAACTTCCTTTGGGAGCATTTTGTCTCGTACGAAAATTGAATAAAAATTGCAGCCTACCTGCAACTCTGCCAATGCCACCTCTTTTGTTAGTTCTGGCCTGGATTCCTCCAAGGGAGCAGTATTACTTCTTTTCTGTCGGTGCCGCTGCATTTTTCTTTGCAGAGAAAGCCTCCGTATGAAGACACTCTGTGGAAAACAGTAGAATGGAATGAGCATGAAAACATAAAAATATGGTGGAGCCTATTCAGGATAGAGTAATCTGCACAAAGGGAAATAGAGCACTCAGAGTTGAAAAATTTCGTCAGAGACTGCACCATTCATAGATATCATTATGTTAAGCTGATATATCTATCAGTTTCAGCAAGGCCACTAATCTCACGGTCCAATAGTTTTAACTGAAGCATTGCTTTGCGATTTTAACCCATTTTATACAATTTGTTTAAAAGGACAGACGGGTGGGCTAGTTGGCATTGCATAATTGTGAACAGTAGCGCAAAAAATTCACACAGACGACGACAGAGCAAGACGGGACACAGCGCTAACTAACAACTCAGTGTTTATTGCAGGTGATTGCATATATATGCACGAAAGGAAAAGGAAAAGGGGCGAGGGGGGCGAAGGAACACACAAGGCAATCAACCAAGCATATCACACAAGCGGCTGACGCGACAAAAATAGCATTTCCTTTTCTGATAGACGGATTGAAGGGCAACTTACCGCGTCTCTATGTTTTATTTCTGCCGCTTCAATAATTTCCCGCGTTAGTTGATCCGAATTTCTTGCTAATGACTGCGCTCTGTTGAATATCTTGCAACCACAACGCGCACGATGCGCAGCTAGGTGGCCCTACAAGGCGAGATTTCCCACATTGTACCTATGTTCCCATTTTATACGACATTTTCTCACCTGACCACTCAACAGTGAATATAGGCTAGAACATGAATAAACTGAATCGACGGTGAATATAGGCTAGAACATGAATAAACTGAATTGTGATTGTGCATGTCGCGCAGCTGCACGAGAAAACGCCCGACTTCACAACACCAACGCCACCTTGGTCTAACGGTAAACAACTAACGGCCGCCTGATTCACGAGTTCGTGTTAGCTGTCATCATCCTAGCGAGCGCTCTTCGCACACCTCTGCAACGGAAAGAGGGGGCACCTCCTTAATGGACTTGCACGGGTGTACAAATGCTGACGTCCTTGCCCCGGCGATGCAAATGTAAGGGAGAGGAGTGACGCATATATATTTACAACATACCACAGGGGATTATAGCAGCACCCTGAGAGCTTTGGTTGAAAAGAGTTTTCAATTCAGTGCTCATGTGAACGCGGTTTTGAGAGCTGACGTAACCAGCTATGTTTACACGAAAAGTTCTTTGGGTCCCGCTTCACTCAATGCTCTTTTAAACCGAAACTTCACTGGGCACCAGAACAGTCTTCAATTATTAACGATCACACGCTCCAGTAAACGAGCTTTCCGGCCGTGATAAATGGGCCGTTAGCAACAGAAAACACAAGGTGCAAAATTCTTTTTTTTTTTTCAGTGCCTTTTTAATAGTAAACACGCAGGGATTCACTGCTCACGCCAACCAGTATATGAGCTTGGAGGACGGTACAAACGGAGCACACGGTCATCAAATCACACCGAGGTTGAACATGGCTCCGCAAATGCGGACGAGCCCGTTTTAATTCGTGAAAAGGACACGAAGCACCTCATCGATAGCCCTCTTCTCGCACCACTCAGCATTGATTCATGAGCAGATTAGATGCAATGACACTCCGCAGGGGCGTAGCCACGCGTAGCTGTGTTCCCGAGGCGAGGTACGCACAAAAACCACAGCGCAGATTAAGAGCCCACGACTGGCCTCATGCCCATATGCAGTCTGGCATACGTGTGCTCATACAACACCGGCAACAAGGAGCTCACACATGCACGCAGATTCTCCTACCATATATATGCTTCGGTGCACTGCATTGGAAGCGATTATTTCGCTTTGCAGCCGTAGACTCGGTTGTTAGATGAAGGAACGCACTGGTAAATGCTTATCCACTCATTTCAGCATCGTTCTCCGACTGCGCTCGCGGTAACATGAAAAGAACAAGGTGGTCGTGGAGAGCGCGAGGGGCCACACAAGTGCGCCACCGAGAAAACACAGAGCCGCCTTTTCATTCGCGTGCGTCTGAGTGAGGTTTGAATAAGTCCTGGGGCGGACAACGCTTTTAGCACAAACACTACACCGCAAACGCCACATCAGCCAGAACATGGTACGTAACACCCCTTACTTAACAACGTTGCGAAAAGATGCTGAGCTCACAGGTGCAGACAAAGCAAGTATTACGTGCTCGCGTGATAATTGCGTCAATTGCAAATGAGCACTAATTTTAACAAAATAATGCCACAAAATTTATATCTTAATACTAGATTACCTAATTCTTCTATACGAGAGGCAACAACATATGTCAGGGCATACAAAAGGGCAAACGCACAACGGCTGCAAAACAAAACTTTGCTTACCGAGATCAGCAATCCTGTTGTGGGCGCTGGGATGGCGGTCACAATAGTCGCATCGAATGCGAACCTCGGCATCGTCGACGGCGCACACCACCATATATTGCTTGCAATTGCATTGTAGCTCATTGCACCGGCCACGTAACACGCCACAAATGTCTTTGTGCTTGACGGGCATTTTAAAATCATACCGAGCACGCCGCCACACGTCTACAACGAGCGCGTCACGTTCAGAGTGGGATGAGACTATGGTGTAACATAGTTGCTGTATATGGGCTCCCTGAGAGACTCATGGTGGCGCGAGAGGGCGCTGAGCGCAAGAGAGGTGCTGTAATCGCGGAGCAGACCAAGGAGGTTGGAGCAGACAGCTTCGTGAGCAGCCTCTGTAGCAGTTATTTCCGTGAGCCTTCATATCGCGCAATTTCGTTGTGATTGTAGAAGGCGAATTTAGTAAATTGCTGTTTCAGCCACCATAAGCTGAATTTAGAGCATAAGAGCGTTCCTGTTAGCGCTTCTGTATGGGTGTAGTTTCCTGCAGCTCTGGCTGTTGGTCGCTAACGTGTGCTTCTGTTCGGTGTGCGTATATATATATATATATATATATATATATATATATATATATATATATATAGAGAGAGAGAGAGAGAGAGAGAGAGCGAGGCTTGTCGATGGTCTGCCACCAGATTTGCGAACAAGGATACAGCTATCCGCACGGGGGCCATCGTTATTGACGCGCGTTAGAAATAACGCCTCGTCTCCCTGGACCCATCGTGTTTTCGCAGTTCTCTTCGGCAAACATTGCTCCAAATCACGACCGCCGAGTCGCGGGATTAGGCAGAAAACAACGCAGGATACGAGGTACAGAAGCAGGTACCATACTTTCTTTCTCCTTACCGCGAACGTTGTGGTAGAGCACCTCAGAATGCCACGGCCCTCTAAGTATTTCATCGCTCTATACAACCACCTCGCCCACATTGCCGCGCGCTGCTGACGGCGCACTTGCCAGTTTTCTAGCACACGCAAGCACCAAACCATTTCAGGGCTGCTTGCGCGCGATTGGAGCAATAGAACTTCCTTTCCCGATCGCCCTCGCCGAATCTGTTACCCTTGCCCCTTGATTTTAAACGCCTAAACGTATACGACGAAGATTCTGTCAGCTCTAAAGGTCACCGTTAAAGGTATACACGAGCCATATACCTTTAAATTTACATTGTAACCTCTGTGAATCAGCATGTAAACCTTTAAAACTTGGGAAGACAAAAAACACAAAAACGTGGACCCACGTAACCTATAGGATAAAGGATAAATTTTGGCAAAGGTATACATAGAGGATACGCGGTTAAGAGTGTAGAGAGAACGCGAAAAAAAGATGTTAGTCATCTTTACAACAGTTGTTACTTTATAAACGTGTAATACGCGTCATGTCTAATTGTTTACTCATCTGCACTGCACCCAACTAATGCTGTTCCGATAGGTGGTGCTCCTGGTGGATTTGACTTTGGGACTTCGCCTTGTCACATGTATAGTGAACAGTTATGCATGTTCACGTCGTGATATTAAATTTCTAAAGTTTGGTCTACATCGGTGACAGGCGGAAGTCTATCATAAATACACCTGAATATGGTTCATGTAGCCTTTTGTGCGAAAGTGCACTGGAGATACTGACCTGAAGCTTTTGTTTTCACAACGGACGATATTCTCTTCTATCCACAATTGCATTCTTCCGAGCAAAGTGGTTTATCGTATGAACTCCTTGAGATAGACACAAATGTCATTCTTCAACTGTATGCACCCTTGAGTGCTATGAGATGAACGCACAGTTTTTCGGACTACGATTACTTTCGACACAAATAGAACTGAACCATACACATACGAATGCAGGCCCGTAGCCAGGAATTTCTTTCGCGGGGGGGGGGGGGGGGGGGGGGGGGCACTTGCTGAAAACCTTGACTATTTGAGAAAACACCGATTTTAATTATTTATTTTTGGTAAAAACACATACTTCACCAAATTACGGTGTAGAGGGGGGGGGGGAGGGGCTACCCCCCCCCTCCCCTGGAACGGGCCTGTACGAGTGTATGCCAACCATGTTGGTCGCTTGACATTTATAGCCGCACAAAGCGTTTATGGGCTTAGCGTAAACTCAGCTTGAAGTGTTTCATCTAACTTATCGCTCGCTGGAGTTGAAAGCCAACTGCCTTAAACGGTATTAATACATGCAAATTTAGGTGGCTGCAAGACATACAATTTCTATCAAAGAAGAGCGTCACATTGATGTAAAACAGTTTTGTCGCGTCTATTGTGGACCGAATGAAGTTGTTTAATTCATTCATTCAGTCCATGTGGAATTTTATGATAATACACTTACAATCACGAACAGAAGGGCGTCGGCAAATGCCCTGCATGATCCTGGTTAAACTAGAGTGCCACGCCCTGGTTTAACTATAGCGTAACTGCCGTTCGAACACTCCGTATGGAAGCAGCAGTGAGATGGTTGCGAATAAGGCCCTCACGGGAAACCGAATCGTCATTGAACTTACTCATTCTTCGTGGGTGCTTCATGTCGCGTTCCTTTTCACGCGCGTAAGATTCAGTACACCTTTAAAAACTCGAGTTGTGCTGCATATGTAAGTGTTCAAACTGTAGGAATGCTGAATGTTACTACGCGCGCATGCTGTTCTCAGGTATATATACGGACGCTGTCCTGGAACCTACGTCAAGAACCCACAAGCTGCGGTGACACGCGTGATTCACGGTCCTAATTGATGGAAAACGTCAAAAACCACGAAACAAAATAAAGACGGAAAGTTTACAGGCAGAAATACCTGGCAACATAATAAGGCGGCCGCGCACGGCGTCTGAAAGTTTCGGGGTTGATGGTTTTGATACGCGAAGCGCACTGTACGCAAGGTATAGATACGCTGCTCCCGAAAGTATCTCCCCCTCTCCCCCTCCTCCTGCTGCAGCACTTGCAGTACAGCGACACGCTTCGCTCGGCACAGCACATGGCAACAGTGTGTAGGGAGGAGGAGGGGAGTGAGAGCGCTGCGCTTGCGGCCCAGAAGTAAAAGCCGCGCTATTGGGAACGTGTCACGCAGTTTCACGTCACAATGATGGATTGCGCTTTGATGGCGGGACACAAAATTTCCCGGTGGTGCCGGCCGACTGCTCCTCCATCTCGATCCTGTTGCACGGGCCGTCCACATCGACTCTAATCTTTCTTTTCTTTCAGCGTGACGCCATGGAAGCCCCGGCGTACTCACCCCCCCCTCCTTCTACCCAGGCGCACTTTTTCTCTCACTTCAGTATTTTTACCCCCCAGAAATGAGCGTACAAGTAACGTCAGAAAACGGAACTGCGAAGCGCGACTAAGTTGCACCTAAAGACAGCGTGGAGAAGGAGGGTGAGGACAAAGCAGGAGTGGTATGCTTGCTGGCTGTGGTGTTGGCGGTGTTTCTATAGGTTGAGGCAAGCAGGTGGGATGTATCGATGCGGTTACAACTTTTACTGAACGACACGTCAAAAGTGTTCGCGGTGCAGCCAGCAAATGCCTCTCACTTATTTACCGCTTGTTCATCAGCATTTTCGTTGTGTTTAGCCCCGCTCCCCCCTTTCACTAGGAAACCCAGCGCAGGGCTAGTACGAAAGGCAATACCTAGCAGGGATTCGCTTGTAAACTTACAGTATACACACATACTCTAACGCTCTCAGAAACCCACGCACACGCTAAACGATACGGAAGGCGAGCACGGATACACTACGATATTATGAGTGAGCCCCTCTCCATCACGGAAAAAAAAACGAAACAAAAGGAAAAAGAGAGCGAAGCGAGCGCCGCAGGAATCCGTTCCCTCTTTTTCCTCTTCGTTCTTAATTTCCCCACCCAATTTGGGCGCGTCGAGCGGTTGATTCAAGATGGCGAGACGTCAAAAAGTTGTCACTCCCACCCGCCCTGTTTCTTTTTATTATTTCTTTCGTCACACACGTTCACCGATATACCAAGACTGGTGTTCTTTTTCTTTGCTTTTTTGTGCTTGTTTCTTTCTCGTCCCCTTTCTATACTCGCTGTCAGGCAACGACGACGAACAAGCCTTATGGTGTCCCCTCGTTGCCTCTTATTCCTGGATTCTCGATGCGGCCTTGCCTTGGTTCGTCTGATCCCGACGTTATACCGGGGGGTAGCAACTTTGTGCCCGTCGTATAAATGAGGGCGACACGGATAGAAAGAAGATAGAAAACGAGGGACACAACTTTGCTCAACTGACTTGGGAGGGCCTGTGACGAACGCCTGTGTGCCCAGAACACACACGCACGCACTCGCTGGCGTACACACAAGCTGAAGCCTGTATTGCAAACGCACGCACACATATATCCGTCGGTGGTCGCGCTGCGGGTGAGCCGCCGTGCCTGTATGTATACGAGGCTCAACAGTCAGCGGTGATGGATGGCGTCTGGAAAATCTTTCGCAGTTCTCGCCTCGGTTCCCCATCCGCTTTGCCACACTTCCATATTGCTATGCCAGCCTTTCACTTTTTTCCTTAAGGAAGAGCGTAGGATATGCGGACATGTTGCTTCCTTTTTCTTTTTTTTTTCGTTCTCGCTCGGTCTCGTTTGCTGTCCTTGCGGCGTACTTCTAATATCGAGTAAACCCTCTTGCCTGACATATGTAATTAGGAAATAGCAAACAACGCGCAAGTGCAAGCGCACCCGTGTATACAAATTTTAGGACTGTGTATAGGCGAAACTGAACTGTATTGTGCTAAACAAGGAAGATTATGTGTGGAGTTTATCGCCGTAGCAACCGTGTGCTGACGAATTGCAAACCGTGTTCATAAGAAAGGCACAAAGGGTATGATGAAAGCTTGCGATGAGAAATTCGTAAAATAGGGTGTGTGTGCTGGAGCAGACGTTTCGACAAGTGGACTTGTCTTTTTCGAGGCTGCAGCCTTGAAAAAAAAAACAAGTTCACTTGTCGAAACGTCAGCTCCAGCACACACTGCCTGTTTACAGATTTCAAACCATTTTCATGTGTGTTTATGTGCGTTCTCCATTTCAGTACTGTAACAGAGACCCATTTGTCGCACGAATACGTCGCCGTACTTCAACTCCGCGGTCAAATTCACATTGATGTCTCTCTCTCTCTCTCTCGTTTTGCATCCCACACACGCACACATGCACACATATGAACTCGTGATTCTAGACGATAAGAGAGTGCAGAAGTCGGCTTTTCCTCATAAGTATTCATTTTGTGGAGAAGCGTCTTTTGAAGTACTTAACTAGTCTCCTCCATTTTATCGTGAACCCGCAAAACAGCATCACGAGTGTTGTGGTATTATGCACTTGATGAGGAGTTAACGCGAATCATAAGCAGTTACAGCTTCTGTGCCCGAAAGGTACTGCTAGAAAAGAACTACGAGAGAATGACCTACATGCTTCGCTGGTTAAATCACAGCTTCCGGTGATCACCAATGAGATATGGAAAGCAACTCATCGCGAGGCTATATGCACCTATCACTATATCCGGTGTCCGCACTCTGCTGCCAATCACGAGATCATGCGTTCGACTTCATGTCGGTGTGCCAGCGTTCTCATGAAGCTAGAATGCGAAAAGCCCTCACGTAGCGATATCTCGTTTGAACTAAATGATCCCAATTGGTGCAAATAATACCATAGGCTCTCGATACTCAGCTCCTTAGAATGTTCTCTGTTACTTTGATATATTAAGCCCTGTCAGTGGTACAAGTATAACGAATACACGAGCCTTTGTTTCACTACATCGTAAGGTTAGAATGCCGAGAGTAGATTTGAGCGCCGTGGTCGAGATGTTTCATTTTAATATTAATAATCGAGTGAAATTATAAGCAGAAACGCTTAAGAGAAGGTTTTCTCCTAGCGTTACCTTTTTTTATTTGCTGAAGTCTTCTTAAATTCTTCGATAAACTAGATCACACGCAAGTCATTAAATCAACAAATCTCTTTCTCGGGCACGGGAGATTCCGTTACCATTCTAAAAATCGACAGAAGAAAACAAAACGTGAGTCACAAAGCCGCATCTGTAAGCGACCGACCGCGTCTTGTTCCCCAATACGGCCGCAGTCACACGCGCACGCTCTCACACTTCAAAGCCACGCGCGTCATCTATAAGCGGCGGAGAGACAGTGGGCGCGCACCCCCAAAAATAACGCCGCACGTACCGCAAGGCGGCGCGGCCGGCTTCAGTTTAATCCCATTTCGGGATTTGACAGTCTGCGAGCGTGGTCTGTTCTTTCGAAGCGTGCCGCCTTCGCGCTCGACAACGCCGGGTCCTCGTAAAACTCCCCTTCCGAGCAAGTCTCCAGAACCAAAGGCCCTCTTATGTTTTTTTTTTTTTTCGTTTCTCTCAAATTCCGAGTTATATCTGCTTTCTTTCTTTCGATTACCTACCCTACACGTTCTGAACAAAATTCTTCTATACTTTCGTTTTCTTAGAGCATTGCAGCACCCCCAAAAACTTTTCGTCTTCGCATCACACGGATGCTGGGCTCTCTCGCAGCCCGCCGCCCACTGAAAACTGCGGCTTCCGTGAACCCAAAGCCCGCCTCACAGTGGGCAACTTCACCTCCTCGCCTTTCTCTTCACGCGGTGGCGTCAGCAGAGCGCTTTGGGGCTGAACCGTATAGCTGCTACGCAGTCTGAAGCGGCGCTTCCAGAACGGTGCACGGCATTCGG
This sequence comes from Rhipicephalus sanguineus, assembly GCF_013339695.2. Lineage (NCBI taxonomy): Eukaryota > Metazoa > Arthropoda > Arachnida > Ixodida > Ixodidae > Rhipicephalus > Rhipicephalus sanguineus. Next base: position 117,123,308 of record NC_051181.1, read on the forward strand.
AATGCCGTTCGCGCGTCGCCGTGTCGACATGTAGTATAAGGCCGCCGGGATCTCTCGTCTCAACGTGTTCTTCGATCATACCGGACCTGCCTGCCTCGCCTGAGAATTGGGCACAACACCATTTCATCTTTTTCGATCTCCTTGTCTCACTTTTCGCTTTCAAATTCTCTTTCTTCGCAACGCAGCGTTTCTTTTTCTTTTTTTTTTTCGTTTTTAAAGAAAAGAGGACTGTAGTTTTGCTTAGCTATACGTTTAGACCTGGAAGACATTCCTCGGGAGGCTGTGATCGACCGGAGTTATACGCTTTTCATCCAGCCACCGTTGCCGTGAACAGCAGCGGCACCTTGGTAGTCGAGGAAGACAGATTGGTCACCAAAGTGGGGCTGGGGACGGAATGGAGGGACCGTCTGCTGACTGGCGTGTTTTTCTTTCGACACCATCACGTCCATGAAAGCCGTACACTATTGGCTCATTTTTGTTCTGCGTGCTTCTTCTCTATTTCTTTCTTCTTCGCTAGTTATTTCACTTCCCAGCAGCATTCTACGCTCGACGTCTGTACTCCCCAACAAAATTTGCTCCCTTTGCATCTGGTGCTGCTGCTGCCCACTTCGTTCATGCTGACCCGTTTGAGCGTAGTTCCCGACCGTGTCCCAAGTATTTCTTTTTTCGTTCTTAGGACAAATATAGGGCTCTATTGCCAACATAAATTTTGTGCACTCGTTCTTTCGCCAACAAAGAGGCCGTGGTAGAAGGTCCATAGTTGAACGTTTTAGAGTTTTCGACAATAGCTCGGACGAAGGAAAATGTAAAGAAAAGAAGACGTGCTAGAGAGACAGAGGGGAGAGTGAGAGCTGCCGGAGAACTGTGGGTATGGGACAGCCCAATAAAGCGAATCGACGGGAAGGCGATGAACAGTGATAATGTCGTTAAAGGAGCGGAGCTCCTAAGTGCAGGTTTCGCGGCCATACGTAGGTATAAAGAAAAGCGTAAAAAAATACATATACCGGCGTGTGGAGGAAGCCGTAGCGCCTTTGGCATCGTTAGGGGAAAAAGGCAAAAAAATAGCGACGAAAAAGCGAGGAAGGGGGAGGGGGGCATTGACGCAGTGCTAGTTCTTTCCGAGAACAAACTTTCTAATTTGCTGATGAGAGCTGAGAGCCGTGGCGCTGTTTTGAGTTCGGTCGGAGACGAACGCTTTCTAAGACGAACGGGCACGGCGCGCGAAGAGCCCTGAAGATGATGGCAAACGTGGCATTGAAGTGCTTAAAAAATAATAGTAAAGATACTGTGTGTTCACTTTCCCGCAGTGCCTAAATGCTCTTATTGTAGAGTGAAGCACATTGTTGAAGTGAAGCTAACCGTTACGATCCCCGTGTACTTGTGTAGGCGATTGCACTTGTCAAGTATACTTGCAATTATTCTTTCTGCGTTTGAAAACGCGAAATGAAATGGGCGCTATATATCAGTAATTGCTGGTAAGCTATTTTAAATTAGAATTTTCTTTGTTTCTTCGGAACTATTGATCGCAACTTCGCAAGGTCAGAAAGTGAATATCCTAATTCATTCCCTTCCTTTAAGCTTGGCGTTCAGACTTGTAGTATACATAGCGTATGCATAACGACGTGTATTGTCAAGTTTGAGCCGCCTTAGCGCATCAAACATTCTTGAAACTTCAACGCTGCTTCATTCTTGTACTTCTATGGAGCAATATTTTTTTTCTCACAGACAAAATATTAATGTTGATTTTGACTTCGCGTTGCGTTATGAAGACGAAAGCGATCAGTTGTGTGCGCACGTTACTTCCCACACGGAGTTAGGATTTTACCAGGGCACGAGGCTATACTCTATTAAATGCGAGTGACTACACTTGGAACTGGAACGCGCAGGTTCTATGTGATCGCTCGCGTTCTGACGTTCGAAAGCAGGCGATGGGCTTGAGGCCTTTACATTAGATATCTCTTGTGTGTAGAGAAAGGACAAAACGGGCCGAAGAAATTGTCGAAGCAATTCATAATCTCATAAAAAATCTACTATTTCAAGGAAGAAATTAGAACCTTTCCACTACTGTGAAGATGGAGGCCAGCAAAGCTGTGAATTTGTGGCCGGTCTTGTGTAGTGAATATTGCTGTAGTGAATATATGTGTTATCGTTATTGACTACACTGAGCGAATAACGAGGCATAAACTCAAAGGTCCCGCCGTTTCTCTTGCGGCCGACGCATATTATCTCATCAACGGCGGTCTTAAAATGAAATCCGGTACTACATCAGTTAGTGTTAGCGTTTGACGACCACTGCGCGTGCGTCGTTCGCTAACATCTTGGGTTTAGAAAGTGCAAAAGTGACATGGCGTTCGTTTGCTACGCAAGTGGTCTCATCTCTGAGGCAAGGTTGTTCGCGTCATTCTGCGCCATGTCGGCGAAATGCTACACCTTTTATGTTTACTTCTACGCCATGTCAGTTTTTGTCGACGCAAAAATGCCGGATTAGTCAAGTTAAATGGCTCGCCAAGAATTGTTGCTCTACGCGTCTCTTATCCGCGGACGCGGTCCGCCAGAACCAAGCCATGTACAGTACGGTCCATTGCTAAAAGGAACACTCCAATGAGCACCTTTCATTTTGCTGGCCCTTAAACATCAACAGTGAACAGGGAAACATTGTTCATGCACTGCACGAGTCTGTCAGAAAGAGGCAGAACTGTGAACTACAGGTAGTTTTCTGTAAATCTAAGCCACTATGTTTTTGCTAGAGAGCGTAATCCAAACATGCCCTGCACGCAAGTGTTCCCTTTAACAGTGGACCCGTCTGTACATACAGCTTTGCTGTAAAAAAAAGAAGTCTGCGGCACGATGGTTTGGCAGGCCACGTGTTCCTTTATACGTATAGGCGCAGCTATACACAGCTCCAAGCGTCTCGTCATCCCGGCGTCTGTCTGATCGGAACGGGCGCGGCGACGGGGACGCTTGCGAGTCGAGTCACGTCGCCGAGTCGTTTTCGGGAAAATGAGGACCGCTTCCTTCTCCCGGCGTCCTCTCGCTCAGCCGAGCAGGGAGACGGACAGAACACACACACACGCACGCCCTGAAGGCCGAGACGACGACTGTACGACGCCTGGGAAAATGTCCGCACCGTTCCGAGCAAAAGAGTGCTTGAAAGAAAAAAAGAACACTAAACAGCGACGTTTTTTTTTCTGGGATATTTTTGTTTTTCATTCTCAGACTTCATTTTTCAAGCGTCCCTCGAAGGCTTTCCTTTTTCTGCTTTCAGTTTTTGCAAAGCTCTCCCCTCTGTATATTTGCGTATTGCGTGCTGAAATGGAGGTGCACTCACAAGCCTGTTATAGTATATATTTGGAACGTGTCATACGTTCGTCTTGGACTCTATATGCGAATGCAGCAGAAGGGAGAGGGAGAGGAAAAGGGAGAGAGAGAGGGAGAGAGGGCAGGATGAACGCGTGCGTGTCGTCGACCGGCCGAGACGAATTGGATTCGAGGTTATTTTGTTTGCGCACAAATTCGCTAAGGCGCTCCCTCACCCTATCGGCACAGAGGAAGAGTACCGAGACAAGTGTTGATTGGGACTAGCCGGCTTGACCGTTATAACTCCGCGTCCTCGTGTCATTTGCTCCTTTCATGAGCGCACACAGATGGAAGCGAGAGATTATGTATATAGTTTTAGAATAGCGTACGCAAAGCTCTGTGTTAGCGTTCGTCGCCCCTGCCTGTGCGTCGTTCGCTAACCTCTTGGGTACGCACGTTATGTATCAGAAACAGCGTGCGTACCAAAGCAACGAAGCCTGTTCTAGAACTGCCTAATTAAAAGTAGCGCAAGCGGACATTATCGCGGCTACGAGAGACTGTGGCGTTTCTGGTGTCAAAAATGGGGCGTGCATGTTTAGATAAAGGTTGCGTGACATTTGTATCGAACAAATTTAAAAAGCGTGGTGCAGATAGGGAGTGCTTAGAGACCGGACTTGTACGAAGGCGTGAAGTTGTAGAGATGTCGAGGCGAAATAGAAAAAAAAAATCAGCGGACGTTATCTGTCTGTAACGGCTGTATCGTTGTACCGGCTAGCTCGTCTATAGATGATCCGGTACAACGATAGGTCAAGGTAGGAATCCGGTCCGAAGGATAATGACCTTTCAAGTGCGATATCACGTGCACTTGTTGCGAGGACAACCCCTCTAACGCTGCATCAAACATTTAAACTTTTCAGAGAATTCTCTAAAAATATACGCAGGCGTGATAACAATGTTGCGGCACCTGTTCGATTAAACTACAGTATACGCCGTGCTCCGTCTATAGCTGGCCGTTCGCTATTGTATACATCTCAGAGTGAAATGTGAATGTAATGACGTGCGCATAATGCTAGAATGCAGATAGACTTCCTGTACGACCGTTTTTCTTTTATTTCGCAATGGCTGCATGTATATGAGGTATAAGTTGTGTTTAGGGAGATTGAACTTTCTCCATTAAGTACCTCCATAGGCGTCACGGATTGTGTACTTCGTTCCCGATACATACGATTGAAATTCGTTCAAAGGTACAGCCATAAGACAGCCAGTATTCCTGGGGCAACTAATGAAAACACAAGCTAGTCCACGATAGAAAAGAAGCAACGCAAAGAAGAATCAGAGGTCCGCTTGGCAACGGCTGTAGGAGAGGTTATACAATGAAAAAGAGGGATTACGGGAACAATGTATATATGAAGAATAAATAAAATAAGCGACGACCATGACGCCTGGTAACGGCTGTACTGCAGGACGTTGACGACGACGACGGCGACGATGCATGCGGTATAGGAGCGTGTCTATCGATCCCTGCTGCGGTGTGCCAGCGGTTGCCCGCGACGTCGGTGGGAGGAGACGCACGGCCAAAAGCTGTCGCGCACCTCGCGGGCGTCATCAGCTGTCGCAGCGGCGGCGCGAGCACAACGGCCCATCAGAATCGCGCGCGCTCTCTCTTTTTTATTGTACATTTTTTTTTCTTATCTTCCTTTTTTTTCTGTCTCCAGTGCACGTCCCGGCTGCTTTGCCTGCATCCCGGTCCGATGCCGTTGTCACACGTGTGGCAGCCGTCGCGCTCTTTTTTTTTTTTTCTCCGGATTGTCTTTCTACGCTTCCAGATTCGGCTGGTTCTTTATACAACCTTCTTCGCAATGTCGGTCGACGTTCGCTCTAGGCCGAATGATTTCACAACGGTGCCTGCAGACTTCGGTCTCCCTGATGCGCCTTCTGAGATGGGTGCAAACAAACGTGACGACGACCGAGGCTGTATGCACACAGCGAAGAAGATGGCTGCCCTGAGAGATCGGAAATGTTCTTACTGTTTCTCTCTTATGAGCAACTGAGGGAGCGCGCGAAAGCGTTACGCTTATCAAATGCATCTCGTCTCTTACGAAACGTAGACGAACGAGATGATAGCAAGTGATAATCATTTTTTTTGTGTTTCTTTTAGAAGCAGAGAAACACGAGGAGGCCGGATGTTCAGATACGCATTTTCTAACTCTACGTATTTCTTCCTCCCTCTCGCCTAATTTCTTTCTAACCCTATTTTTGCTAATCCATCGCGTTCACGGTAGCGAACAGGAGACTTTTTTGTGGTTTACCGCCATTTATCCTCTGTATCTTTCTGTCTCTTTCCCTCTTTGACGTCGCCGTTTCTTTATTTTTGTCATCAACCATAAGTTGATGACACATAAGTTGAAAACACAAGTCTGCGTTAATTTCCCCTTTGCATAGACACATGTTCGGGCAATGTTTGGGGAGGGGGGGGGGGGGCTTCACAATGTGATAAGATTGTTGTACAGGAAAAGAAAGCGTGCGTACAGAACCATTCACTAAATTATCAAATACTCCTGGATATCAAATTTGTGTTTTTTTTTCTTTCATCATTGCTGCTGAAGCGGAAGTACTCAGTGTCGTTCTTACCTGAAACGCGGTTGCGCTGCGGTGCGCCAGTGTGTAAGAAATATGTGGATATAGTGTAAGAAAACGGGCGAGCTTAGGCTATATTTTAGCAAAAAATCCGAGGCACGTGTATCCAGTACATATAGAGAAGGTCGACAGTTGATGGATGCGTTCATCCGTTGTGGGATCCTTACTCACATCTCGATCTCCCTCACTGGATTAATCATTGTTCCAGCCTACGCTATCATTCGCTCTATATACCTCTCATTCTGTTCTCCTTTCTGTTATTCAACACATCCGCAACATTCTGGTCGAGACCCGATGCGTGACGACCATCCCAAACGAAAAGTTCCTGGCCAAAAGCTAAATACAGAGGTTCACTCTTTTCCCTAGACATCGAAATGCCAGAACGGATATCCGCTAAACAAACAGTCCGCCTAGTGTTGACAAAAAGCTTTAATTTCAGTACACTTGAGAGTTTCAGCGTGCTACATCGCGTCCTTATCACGGATCCAAACAATCCAATTCTATTCAATTAAACTCAATTCAATTCAATTTACGCAGACAAAACATTTGCCTATGTTGCAGGGACTGAAGGCAGATTACCTCTGCCTTATGACTATTTTCGGGCGATAAATACCAGAAAATGTTATCAGTGCCAGATAGAGCTATAAATAATATATGCATATGATAGTTGTATTAGTTTATCTGTATGCGCATTCGGGCACGCACACCCGAACAATCTCTCTCGCAGCACGTGCACGTCGTGGCCCTCGCTTACAAAAATACCCATACAAACAGGCTCACACAGTGTATACGCGCATTCGATACACGCAAAAAAAGCACACACGAACGATCACACATACACAACACACGCGTACGCACGTGCACAAAGTGCAAACCGAGCATCCACTGATTGCTTCATTGATTCCTCTCAATAGGCAGCGGCCGGACAGACCCGACCGCAAAGCGTCACCGCGCAAACAGCGCCGAAAGCGAGTCCAAAGCGGCCATTGATAGCCTCCCAGCCGGCTCTTGGAAGCAGGCAATAACGGCCCATCGGACGACTACAGAGGCAATCAGGGTCAACCCATCCGCACCCGAGTGGCCGCAAGGGCAAGGCAGCGTAGTAGACCCGGATGACCACTGCCACCGCGACCACCCTCTCCTCTATATATATATATCCCATAGTGGGCAAGGAAATGGACGCTCTCGGGGTGTTTAATTTCCTCTCCACGGAAGCCATCCACATCCGGACTCCCTCCATCTGTTTACGTCCTCTCTTAGCGTGGGCCGCGAAAGAGCTACACTGCCTCGTGGTCCACCCCGCAAAAAAGGACCGCCAGGCGCCCGCACTGGCTCAGCGCAAACAAACGTGCCAGCGGCCGGCAGCAAAAGCGTCGGTAACTGTGGTCTCAGCAGCGTCCGTGCTGTGATGACCCCACTCCTCCCAGTCCTATCCTTCTCTATTGGTTTTTATCTCTTCTTACTTTTCTTTGATCTTCTTTGTGCGCCGAGCTCGTGTGTGTGTGTGTGTATCTGCGCGGTGTCGCGGAAGCCACAAAGAGCGGCGACGACTGCTGGCGGCTGTATCGAGATCCGTATGAGCGATGAGATGAGAGACGACCATTGTTTGACCACCTCTTGGGGTCTGTCCGCGCGAGGCCTTCGGGGTACCCACCCTTATACCACCCCGTCACACGTTAAACAGCCCTAAACGATGACCATCCCCACTTGGAGGTATATACGGGCCTCGCGGCGTACGGACTGGAAGCCAGATTGGACGTCTTGCTTCGGGTGTGATCTAGTTTTGAAGTTCTTTCCCGCGGTTTAGCGGATAACGCACAATGTTATTTAAAGTGTGCGTTGGTTCACTGAACTCAGTGGTGCGTTTGCGGAGGACGAGGAGAGGTGTTGTTTAAAGTGGAGAAATAGCTCTTAGTAGTTTAAGCACCAATGGTCCATCTAGACGAAAAATGTCCTGTTTCCTGGCTATACCTAGCACTTTAAGCGTGACCTGATTAAGAGTGTATATTAGAAATTAATTGGCACGTCTATTGATATTGTCGGGTGGATGCAGCCTTTGAGTTTGGTTGTTTATATGGGACTCATTTTTGCTCTTATGTTTTATAATAGTTGAGCGTGTTTGAAATGAAGTGGACCTTGTAATTACGATTTTCTAAGCGTTTACCCAAAATACGTGACAATAAGGATGGTCAGTACCACGTCGAAACTGTGTAAACCTTCTATTTCCGACATTTAAAAAGAGGAAAAGGGGGGGGGGGGGGGGCTAAAGTTATAAAAGCATTCAGCGTTCAAGCAACGCACCGTTGTACAAGATAAATACTTTATTCATGGCATCAGTTTACACGCTTTTGGCACCTCTCGACGTGACATTTCGCTTTGCGCTCCAAAGTCGGCAATGTGACTCCGGCGAATGATCATCATTCTATCATATATATGCAAACAGCCGCACCATAGTGGTACGTTGATCCTCTGTTAGACGCGCCTCAGAACCACAATGAAACTGCAGTCACGCAAATGTCCCATTGAACTGCTGCACCGAAGGAGGGACAACAACGGGATCATTCTCTGTTCCAATTCTTCGTTCTTTCTCGCTAATATGTCTCATTTTTCTATGCTACGCTAAATAGCCAGCGCCCACTTTATTGTACTGCAGCTGCAGAAACCCTTCACGAAAGTTGTTCACTTCCTTGCATTGACCAAGCTTATGTACAAAAGACACGCGCGTATACCCCACGAGTACTTCTGATGTGGTGACGAGGGTGAGGATGAACCGCCAGAAATATCTTCGTCCACCGCGATTGTGTAGGTTCCAAACGTTGTCTTCTTTTTTTTTTTTGCATCCTCCGGGATGCGCAAACTGCATACTACCTAAGTGTGTGGAATGTGTGGTCGACACCCGGGTGTCACTTTCCTCAATATTGGTGTACAGAGACAATGGCTCCCCTACAGGCATATTACAGGACATCTGTTCAGGCGTCTGGCTTTCCTCAGCAGAGGAGAACATAACCAACGACCTCCTCAATGTCTGTTGGCGCACAAGAGTATGAAAGTGCTACTGCAAATTTTGTTTTTATGATCAACGGTTTCCTCGTACGAGCATCATTAAAAGAAACATTCTATCTTCTTTTAATTTCAATTACTTGTCCTTCTTCCCTGTTGAAGAGTATCCAAGCGCGCGCTTTTTATATGGCATCAACATTTTGGTAGCTTGTTAAACTACCAGCTCCCAAATAGTTGGGCAGATATGTTATATGTCTACCTTTCCTGCTTTTCCTACAATGAACGAGCGTGATTTGAAGGTTTTGGGTGAATTATAGCTACATCTGTTGTTTATTTATTTTATTTCCACTTTAACTACAACACCACAAGGCATTGCGAAGAGGGAGGGACAGAACATGGATCACAACGTAACTTAAATAGCATTAGGTCGTTGTACAAGAAACACTTTGTTGTTCAAAAAGAACAAAAAACGCGTAAATCACGTGGAATTATGCAGAATGTGCACAAATTACCACAAACATGAGTAGTAAACAAAACTCACAGGGTCCCTCGTGCATTCATCTAAGACGACTCGAAGGCGAAAGCCATCTTCTTTTTGTTCTCAGTCAATGTAATGATCCTGCCCAAGGAGGTTAAAAAACAAATTTTGTCCTGCCCCGCCACCCCCCGAAAGCTTTGTTCACCTAGTGTGGTTTTCTTGTACTGCCTCCATGATCGGCGCGCATTTGACAAGCTACGATGTCATGTGAGGACGGCATCATGTGACATTACGCCACGTGACGTCACGCCGGAATATGTGACGTCATGATGACGTCATAGTTTTTGCGACCTGTGACGTCATTATGACATCATCACGTGATGATGATGATGATGATGATGATGATGATGATGATGATGATATTTTGCGCCACTCATGCTGTGCCCGACGCCGCGGGACGCCGACGCCTACGGTCAGTTTTCGCGTTTGATGAGGCATCTAAGGCTTTCACCTTCTTAGAGTTACTTCGAGAGGATAAGTATTCATGTCGACGTTTCTGGTGCCCGGACTCAATGTCCAGAAGGGATGTTATGACCAGGACGACTTTATGACCAGAAAATGACTGAAGACGGAAACACCCGTCGTCGTCTTCCATCATCGGATCTTCGTAATAATCTTTCTGAGGAAATCCATATTTTCGGAATCCGTTATGACATCACTGGCGGAAACCGAAATGGGCTCTCAGGAGCCGTAAACGTCGTCGCGGTGTCCCCGTGGTTACGGTGCACGGCTGCCGACCCGAAAGACGCGGGTTCGATCCCAGCCGCGAATGTCGCATATAGATGGATGCGAAATGCTAAAGGCCCGTGTGCTGTGCGATTTCATTGCACGTTGAAAAAACCCTAGCAGGCTGTCAAATTTGTCCGGGGCCCTCCACTATGGCGTCTCGGACAGCCTAAGTCGCTTTGGGACGTTAAACCCCACAAACCAACCAACCATCAGGAGCTTAAATCCAAAACACAAAAAAAAGTGAGAAGACGAAGAAGTGGAATTGAATACTGAGCTGTGCGTATACCTTCGGCGCCGAGCATATAGAGTGCGATAATTTTAAAACAATAGCAGTGCAGGCCAGCAATATATATAAAAAACATAATAAAAATGCTGTTATAAATAGCAAAATTAACAACAAAAAATCAATGTGGGTCTTACACGTGCTTCGCATATGCACCACAAATTTGCCGCTACAAACCACCGCAGCTTCCTGCCCATGTCTTCATACTAGATAAAGAATAAAAAAAATAAAAAGGAAGCAACTCTCACCTGGCCTTTATATTTAGCCAGGGAGGTTCATTGGATGCAAATTGCGGTTGTCCTCTCCCCTCTTCCCTCGCGGCTCCCTTAATTAGGGAGAAGATAGGAGTGACTCGCAGCTTTTTGTGTGCTTGCGGATTGGTTTCCCGGCTTTGTTTTTTTCGGCGCCACATAACGCAATTCAAGCCGGCCAAACTCTGTACAAAGCCTCTCTTCCGCGATGCTCAAGAAAGAAAAAAAGACAGAAAAGAGAAAGCCCAGAAACAAAGCCTGTCACTCTCTCTCTTCCTCTTGTCTCCATCGAAAGGCGATCCCGCGGTAATGGTATTCTAATCATGTCGGGGCGTCGTTAAAATAATTATGGTCCGCTCCCGATACAGTCACACGCGCAGGCACACACATGCAGGCGCTCGTGGTGTGGCAGTAAGCTACAGAGAACAGGAACACACAAACAAAATAAATCTATAGAGGGTGTGTGACAGGGGATGAGTATACGGTGGAACGGCCGCTACGCGGCGCCTTCGGCGGAAGCCGTGCGCTGATGGTCGTGCGCAAAAACCCCCCGATTTGTTTTCGCGACGATACGTCGTGCCGCGCATTCATATGCGGACATCTGCGGTGAATACATCTGGTCACGAGAGGATTCGATGGTGTGTGAACGGTACTGCGGGGTGGAGCTGATTTCTGTGCGTAGGTGAGAGTGAGGGAGAAAGACGCGGACGCAGTACACGTACGTGTAGCAAAAAATACAAAAAAAAAGTACGCAGGGGCGAGGTCCGAGTGGAAGTGTCGTTATAGTACGGGCAGCATGGACGAGAGCCTCTGCTTCTCGCCTATTATATACAAAAAGAGCAGCAATTTCAGACGCGTGTGTGTAGCACCCATGGTCAACTCGTGAATTCACCTTCGCCCTCGAAATGAATAAATACGAGAAAAATCAACAAACAATATGGATTAGTAAACAAACAATGAATGAATGAACTCTTCAGTAAAGTGTTGACGTTTCGGTTGTGTGAACATTTGCGACGTGCGAACATTGCCATTGCGTGGACAATTATATTGTAATAAAGGGATTACAAATGTGAATGTCGATTCATCTTTAAATTTTGTGCTGTTTTATGGTTGTTGACCCCTTCACGACGCAAGCTGTTATGTAAGATGAGAGGTGTAGTCGGAGTTACACCTATGCGCCAACCTCTCCTTAAACACGTTTATTAAAAAATATTAGACGTACAGAGATGGACCCAAGCGAATGGAAAAAGACAACGCTTTACTTGAGTCCGTGTCTGTATACAAGCCTGTTCTGTAGTTGCCTGTGTGTCTGCGCGCTTGCATGCGTATGTACGGCGGTGAATGGAGTTGATGTTGAACGTTACTGCAATTTAGAAACTTGTGTCGAGTCGTGGCGGCAGCTTACACTGCAAGCTTTCTTACTCAAAATAAAATTTATACATTGATGCGTTTTCTTTTTTTTTTCGTGCAGGTTGTGACTGACGTGGCTCCTCACGTAATACTTCGTTTCGGCCACGTTTCTACACCCCTTAACAAATAGGTGAGTCCCTTCTGAAGCGCGTCTACCGCTGCCTGTACAAGCAACAATATATCGTTTACTATCCGTGCGTTTTTTAGAGAATTGAAACAGAATAATTTAGTCGCCTTCGAATACATACCTTGTTGTTTTTTTTATGTATAATACTACCGCAAAATCTCGAGCAACCGCCCCCCCCCCCCCCCCACCGCCTTTTTTCGAGAAGTTTGAAGTATGAGCCAATAACACAGCAAGTGCCCCCCACTCTCCCCTCTCGCCATTTTCACTGTTTCATACACTGTTCTGGAAACTGTGAATGCATGCGTACTGCATAGAACGTTTCGTTAGAAGCACGGGTGTGCATTTCTTTTTCTTGAGGCCTTTTCCGCCGCCATCTTGAATACTGATCCGTGACCGAGCAACCCCCCCCCCCTTCAAATCTTGTCGGATTATGGGGGGGAGAGGGGGAGGTCTTGCTCGGGATTGCACGGTACTAACCTCTTAAATACATTTAGGCAACAGGATCCTTGCAGGATCAGAAAATTCAATGTGATGTTAACTAAACTAAGCTAAAGTCTGCTTGTATTTGAGGACGCAAGTTGATCACGCAGAGACGCACGGTGATGACGAATTGCACCGTATAGTATATTAAGTTGAGAACATGTGCAGATTTTATCATTTTTTACGAGAGTTGTGCTTTATAGACAGATAGGAAATGTGTGCGCAGGTATATGCTGCCCCAAGACCCACGTAAACCCTTGAATGAAATGCACACAAGAGACCGTAGAAATCTCCGATTAAAGTATGCAGTCATTTACAACTGTTGTTTCTTCTAAAAGTCTATTAATTAGTGGGTCAAAGCCTAAGCCTCAGTGCTTGAGGCGTCAACGAGCTGGAATGCACAACAGTATCCCGCAAAACTGGTGAGCGGTATAAACGGTCTGCTGCTTAAAAATATAGAGAGCTAAATTTTTTACACTCAGACGAGTGTGTTATACTGTTATATAACAGCTTGTTCATGCAGTGCAGGCAGGTTTAAGACAACACCGTACAGTACGCATACTTCCATTGGTTATAGTTAACTACCGCAGCATCGCCTCCGTAATGCATAATAAAAATAATTGTTCCGGTTTAACTCCCCAAAACCACGAAACGTTTATGAGGGACGCCGTAGTGGGGGGCTCCAGAAATTTCGACCACGAGGGTTTCTTCAACGTGCACCAAAATCTAACTACACGGGCCTCTATCATTCCCGCCTCCATCGAAAATGCGGCCTACGCGGCCGGGATTCGACCCCGCGACCTTCGCGTCAGCAGTAGAGCACCATAACCACTAGATCATTCTGGCAGGTTGCGTAATGCAGATAGAAAAAAATCAGGTGGTCTGCAAATTAAATTCGGAGAGAGTTTGTATAGATCCATAATTGGTAAAGGAAGCACAGAATCAAGGCGACCCGATTGACATAATTCAAATAGGACAAGCGCCAACTTCGAGCTCTAGTTTACTGTAGATAACCCTCAGCGACGTAGCTGGAAATATTTTTAGAAGGGGGGGGGGGGGGAGGGTTCAATTACCCTTCACGCATGTCCATACGTAAAGAGTGATTGATATACGCACGCAAAATTGATATATTTCGGGGAGATATTGAACTCCTGGCAACGCCACTAATGATAACCGTACTTTCAAATGCGTCAACAATAAGATGTCGCATGTGTCACGGCGTTCTTGAAGCTACACAGTGCTCACTGCTACTGCATTGTGCACTTTTCTGCCTCGTCATATTTTTTGCGCTCCTTATGTGTCGTTTATCGTATTTTTTTTCTTCTTATTCTTCTTCTTTTTGTCAGATCTCTTTTCTATCGTCTTTCACTCCCCTTTCCCCAGCACAGGGTAGCCAGCCGGTCTGAGAACTGGCTAACCTCCCTGTCTTTCCGTTTTTCTTCTCCTCCTCCTCCTCCTTATTAGAGATGGTCTAGGATTTTTGTCTACTGCCATGGAACCACATCGGCGTGGGCGTGCTTGCTTCTGTCGCACAGCGGGCGAACGCACCAGCCCTGGCTTCGCGTTAACGGTGCATACTTCGCGTCGTAGTTCGCTAAAGGGAGGGAGGGGGGAGGGAGAGCAGTGTATTCCCGCCAGCAATATAACGAGGTCGCGAGCTCATAGTGGTGGGCGCATGCGAGCATGGAACGGGACGGAACGGGCCTTCGCTCCGCGCGGCCATCTTTCATGCGGTTTCGCCCGCGGTCCGGCCCCCTCATTAGACGCAGAGGAGGATGCGACAGCTCCTTCTATAGCTCCGGCAACCAAGGCAGTTCAACGTCGACAGTCGCTCGGTTGGTCCGCCCGCCCGGCCGGCCGGCCGACGCTGCCAGCAGCAGCCGTACATAGGCGGGCTTGCTGGCGCTTCGTCGGCGCGTCGTAGGAGGAGAGATAGGGAGCGCGTGTCGGTGCAGACCGCCATCTGTTTCGACGTTAGTGACAGCCGCTGCCACGCTCCTGTACTCCACCCTAGGCGCCTCGACGGCAAAATCGACCCCCCCCCCCCCCCCCCCCACTGCCCTCCTTCCTTCCTAACCGAGCCCTATACTCCACCAAACTACGCACCGAGTGACTATGCCCCGATATCCACTCGGCGGTTGGCGTTTTCGGAACTGCGGTAAACCGGTCGCAATTTTTGCGCTTGGCTTGCGCAAAGAACTGAGCGTGTCAGCCGTGTCCAAGCACCCAGTGGACAACCTGATTCGGCGCTGATTTTACATGAGGACTGGGAGTGAAAGAAGGAAGAAGAAAAGGGACACCGAAATGATGCGTAAACGCAGAGCCTGTGCAATCAGTTAGTGTTTGATGAGATCTTCGGAACGTAAAAACCACATAACCTGATTTAGCGACGGTGCTCTAAGGTGTTATTAGTATAGATATTGGGAGCGCAGCCGCAATGCTATAGAGCCATGCTATAAATGCATGGCTTAGTTGTATAGATGAGGTCCAGTTTATATATATTTTTCTCTGAATAGGAGCATATTGGTGACACGCAAATCCAGTAGCTACAACTTAACCAAAGCACGACGGGAGACAAGAGCGCCGATGTTTTGTTAGAAAAAAAAGCTCTAAATAATTCTGGCAATTTCCTGTAGAGGCACAGCGACTGCCGTTGTAAGACGTAGGCGAGGAATCTTGGCGAAAAACAGTTGCTAATAAAGTGAGCTGGATACTCCATACTCTTCTCAGGGCGCAGTAAATCCGAAAGGAGTAAACCTCTATTTTTTATATATAAATACCTTATAACATCACTTGCACGTGCATATGGCGTCTGGCGTCAAACTCCGCTGGGAGTAACTCGAACGCCCTTTTTCGGGGAACCTGACAGGGCATGCCTATAGCGATGGAGGATTTTACACAGTTTCATTACCGCTTGGAACGCTATCTGGGCATTTGATAACAGCAGCTTCGGGAAGGCGGTCAGACAAATTACAGGGAAAAACCGGACCTAATCGCATAAGAGGCCCGTGTACTTATATTTCGGTGCACGTTAAAGAACCCGAGGTGGGCGAAATTTCCGGAGCCCTCCACTACGGCGTCTCTCATAATCATATCAGGGTTTTGGGACGTTGAACACCAGATATTATTATTATTATTAAATGCGAAGCATTTCTTAGCGAACCTCTGGCACTTTGAGCGTTTCTATCTACGTATCTATCTATCTATCTATCTATCTATCTATCTATCTATCTATCTATCTATCTATCTATCTAGCCGCCTACGTCTAGGTGCTCTCATGATCGCCTCCTTAACTTGGTGTAGACCAAAATTTGCTTGTGAGGGTAAGAGGATTTGACGAATATGACTGCCGGGTCATGACATGAATAACGTTAAAATCTTGTCGCGTACATCGTCAAACCCTTTCCACTAGACACGTGTGGCACATACCCGTTTACCACGGGCCGCGGTGTACGGGTATGCGCCACATGTGATTGACAGTTTATATCTTCCCAGGAACGGCGAGCACAGACATTGTTAACTTAAATGCTAGAGCGTTAAGGAAAACCAACATCGGCAGTGTTGACTCAACAAATCGAAAGAATGAAAATTAGGATTCCAGCCGGAATCGAACCCAAGCACTCTGCGTGGCAATCAAATATTCTACCACAGAGCCACGCCAGGTCTATAAATTAGTTTGGAAAAACAGCCTACGCAGGCGTAATACCGGTGCAACGTCAATTGTGGTTGTCGTGCTGGCTATCTAATTTTACAAGAAAGCAGTAAACACTACATGATACTCCTACGATACGTACTCCTACGACACAGGCGTCACATCCGATTAATGTCTGTGGTTCTAGTGCTGGGTCCGCTTTTATAGCAGTCTAATAAACATTACGTTTTTATTCCTATGATTCAGCAAGCTATATTGAAGCATTGCTCGACCCCGGGGGAATACATTAACGAAAGTTACATATGATATCCACATCACCGCACCGCAAGGGCACTTCGTCCGCCTGGACGACGCAGCGTCCTCTTCATTTCTTACGAGGCTGGGCGATGGCCTCATGCTGACTGAGGATGATGCCAGATTGATTGACAGCCGCTTTGTAGACTAGGCTACGTAGGCCACATACGCCCAGGTAGTTTACAAATACGACAAACACCATGCACTGATGTTGGTCTACGTAGCACTATCCAGGCCTACCAGCCTCGACGGCCTATACCTCACCAACGCGAAGGGTGGCTTCAGGTTCCGACATGTTGCCGACTCTGTCGACAGACAATTTGTCAACGAAATGACCGAGGCATCCACGAATTCCAACAGCTCTACTATACCACATACTTCACTACACATGGACCCCTCGTCACCACGATCACGACCGGATCCTATAACAAGTCGTGACCAGCTGCTGGTGCTCACTGATCAGGGTGATGCCTTTGTTCAAGAACTGTCAAGAACTTCTTGCACACATGCACACGGGTTCGTGAAACGTGCGTGCGTTCTCGGGACACGTATAAGCACTACATAACAGCTTACCGCTTCTGGTGTTGGTAATACCCACGTTGCCATTGGCAGCGTTACCCAACTGTAAACAACGGGTTATATAACACATATGCTGCTCTTCAAGATATATAAGTGTGCGAATAAAATTTATACAAATCTCTAGAGTCATTTTGTAACGTGTCGCTCAGTAAAAAAAGGTTACGCCACAGTCACCTACCCGCCGCATGCTTCGCATAACATCGACTCCCACGGCACGTGGGATCTGCCGAATTTTATTATTATTATTATTATTATTATTATTATTATTATTATTATTATTATTATTATTATTATTATTATTATTATTATTATTATTATTATTATTATTATTATTAATACGATGACAGAGGTTCGCATATACTATGGCGAAGAGACAACGCACAATGACATCCAGGCGCGGAGACAAAGTCTAAACCAAGAACTGCCCAACATTCTATTGCTGACATATTTACGTATTTTCCCCCATGAAACTGTATTTCCTACATAGCTTAGACGCATACGTGCACGCACAGAAAAAAAAAGAAGAAAAAACAAGCGCCAGAGAAGACATCGTTTTAAACTCGTGGCCACTTTTTTTTTTTTTTCCTTTTCGAAAGCTTGCCCTTAGGCTTAGTGTGACAGGGTGTCATATGCACAGGCTTGTTGATTCGTGCAGAAAGTGTAAGATTGAGCAGTAGAGTGATCCATAAATGCAATGATCAAGTTAGGCTAGTCGACCTTGCCTATTGCACGGAGGTGGCTAGGCAACTCAAATGCAGATCTGGGCGAGTCCACTTGCTTAATGCTTAATAGACTGCCTTGTCCAATGGTACGTCCTCTAAATAACTATGGTAGGGTCCGCCGCTGTGGTACAATGGTTACAGTGCTCGATTGCTGACCCGAAACACGCGTGTTCGATCCTAGAAGCGGTGATCGCATTTCGATGGACGCGAAATGCTAGAGGCCCGTTGCTGTGTGTTGTCAGTGCTCATTAAAAAACACCAGACGATCGAAATTTCCGGAGCCCTCTACTGCGGCGTGTCTCATAATCGTATCGTGGTTATGGCACGTAAAATTCCAGATATTATTATTAACTTATGTTTGCTATTTGTGCTTCCAAATCTATTCGGCATTCCCTCCAGAAACTTCAACTCATGGAATGTTTCAAGCGTCCTGAGGCCAACGCCTTTCGATGTTCGTGTTTCTCAATCAGTGACATTGCGTTTCATAAGATAAGCATAAAAAATACATGAGCTGCCTGGATGTAAAACTAACCTGGTCGATGTTTGGCCGCCTTGCAACAGACGCTTCAAAAGCTGAAGTACCTGTAGCCGTGTCTCGTCTGACACCTGACGTGCTGAAAAAAAAAAAAAGAAGATGGCAGCCTCTTTTGGAGAACTGAAAAATTTCGAAAGCTGCACTGTTTTTTTTTCTTGCGCTCTTCATTCTTCCTACCATCCAGTCGGTCTGCAACAACTGCGTGCTCGCGAGGCTCCTTGGTGGGAAACCACGGGGAAACGTGACGCTAGACGAGCACGAGTCAGAGTAGACCTGCGGTCATCAGCATAACAATGGTCACGTAGATATGCGGATCGGGTCAAGCGCGGATTTCGGAATTTCCAAAACCGAATTCAATCTGCTATGCGCCTCTCAAGTTCGCTCGTTCTCTCTTTTTTTTCTCTCTCTCTACGCGACCTCTCACGGTGAGGTCACGTGTTTTTCCACATCTGTAGAAATGCCACCTACCTGGCCGTGCGACCTCGTTGTCTCTTCTGGTTTGAGCGTGTCCCCGTACTCAAGCCACAAGAAAAAAAATAAATAAGGCAATGGGCTATTATTGCGTAAACCGTGCTCTAAATCGCTTCTCGAAAACGGTAAGCTTGTCCGGCGGCTTCAACTGTAATACATGCGGGCGGCGCTGGTATATACTTGATTGAAGACGTATGCAAAACTCCCACCCAGCCCCCCAGCGGTTGCACCAGGCTTGTGGCGGACCTGTGCGCCTTCTTCGATTCGGTCGGAGAGGACGGACGACGTGCTCTAGTCGCGGTATTTACATTAGAAAAGGAGCTCGGAGAAAAGGACCCGCCAGGCTCTTCTTCCGCCTCTTTTACTTCTTTTACTCGAAGACGGCACTTGGAAACCGATAGTCTCCACTTCACGGACACTCGCGACGCTCGCAGTGCACGCCCCGGCCACGTGGTGTTGCACCTGGCACTCCTGAGATCTATCTATCTATCTATCTATCTATCTATCTATCTATCTATCTATCTATCTATCTATCTATCTATCTATCTATCTATCTATCTATCTATCTATCTATCTATCTATCTATCTATCTATCTATCTATCTATCTATCTATCTATCTATCTATCTATCTATCTATCTATCTATCTATCTATCTATCTATCTATCTATCTATCTATCTATCTATCTATCTATCTATCTATCTATCTATCTATCTATCTATCTATCTATCTATCTATCTATCTATCTATCTATCTATCTATCTATCTATCTATCTATCTATCTATCTATCTATCTATCTATCTATCTATCTATCTATCTATCTATCTATCTATCTATCTATCTATTCATTCATTCTCGTCGTTGCCTCAGCCATTAATTTAGCTCATTAGCATCTTAGACAGCATTATCGTGTGTAGTAACAAGTCTCTCGTCTCCTTACGCGCTTCACTGACTGCCGCCTGCTGCGCTTGCACTATTTATACTTTCAGGCTTGGCTTGGTTTACAGCTTATGCGTTGTATTCAGTAGCGCTTTAGTACAGTACTTTCTTTTTTTGCAGCATGACTACTTGAGGACAATCTCCGACGATTTTTGCATACCTCGTTAGTGCGCCTTCCTCCTTTTGGAATTCTATTTTGTTTTACTGAGAGAGAGAGCGAGATAAAGGTTGAGTGAAAGGCAGGGAGGTTAACCAGAAGTTTTTCGGTTTGCTACCCTGCATTGGGGAAGGGGTAAGGGGGAATAGAAAGGTAAGGAAGGAAATAAGAGTTTTACTGAGCACGAACTCAGGTCACTGGCACAAAAATCAAGGGGAGAGGCACCTCCTCGATGGTACAAGCCTTATTATGTATGATGAGGGACGCCATTATTTTTAATCTTCTGTTTACTCTTACGAGTATCATGACCCTCGCGAAGATGCAACCTCTTCCGGTTTCACTGCAGAAATGTTCCGTCACAAGATCCATGTACCAGAGCTGTGTCTGCGTTCGTTATCAAACATATTCAGCGCCACGTTGTCAAATAAGAGCGAATTAGCGAGAGAGAGAGAGGAGGAATTCATGAAGGTCCTGCGTGTAGCATACATTCTCTGCGGCTCAGAGGGCAGTCTCGGGGCGGAGTTATAACTCTCCCGAGTGCTCCCACCTTATATCACCCTCTCTCTTTACTCTAGAATGTGACAGTGTCTCTGTAGAGGGAGAGGGCGAAGGGAGTTCGGGTGTATCTTCCATTACGCCACGCACGAATACGGTGAATCCGCGCAGTCTATACACACAGGCTCGCACACGGCACGAAACCGCGGATTAAAATTCGCTGCGGTTATGCGTTTTCCTAACCCCCCACTGAGCCTTGCTGTTCTTTGAGCCTCCCCTCCTCCATCTGTATCTCTCTCTCTTTATCCCTGCCTACTCCTTCACCCCATACGTTCCGGCAGCCATCGCCGCGGCAGGAGGTGAGGCTTGAAAACGCGATGCTTACGCGGTGCCTCTTTTGTGGATGCCGTGCGCACCTATCCCTCACGCGTGCTGGTTGCCCTGCCGCGAGCTGTTTGTCAAAGGCGTTGCCTGACACCCACCTTCCTACGTTTATTTTCTTTTTTTTTTTTTCACGGCCCGACGGGTCGTATAGCGTTCAACGCGACGTTTGTCGACGCCATTTTGATGCTAAGCAGCCTCGTCGTCTGGCAGCGCAGACGACGAGCTTTCATACGCGTTTTCTCCCGACCACCCTCCCTCCTCCTCCATTCTTTTGTCGTCTGCAAAGCGCGTGCAAGGCGAAAGCTGGTTGGTATATGTACGCATGCACATCGCATGAAAGGTCCTTTACCCCCTCGGTGTTGTTGCCGTTTGTCGCTCTGAATCAATCGCCAGTTCATGATAGAGTTCTAATCGTTTGTGTCTCGCCCGAAGCGAAAAACCTACGGATCGGCATAGGAGTTCAGAAGAGGGGAAAGGGAAGGCAGCAAGCTCACGCACGCTGTGTTCGCGCGTCCGCCCTGGTTGGTTGGTTGGCCCGGCTCTCGTCCGTTTGTGCGTAGTAGGTTTCGGGCCCATACACGCACAGAACGACGTCGCGTAAGCGCAGCGCAACGGCGCGGGAGCGAGCAAACCGCGGGAGAAAATGGCAACAAATGCGCGATCCTTCTCTGCAGTGTGTGTGAAAGCGAAGCGCTCCGGTGATCCCCGCGGCGCGTTGTGTTAGCCAGCGTCCCCGTAGCGGCGGGCTCGCACTGTGAAAGCCTTATACGACGTAACGCGCGGAGGAGAGAGCTAGGACCACCGGCGTGCCAGGAGCCCTAATGTGCATATGAAAGAGAAGGGTTCGTTTCTTGCTCTCGGTTTACGAGCAGTATAGTGTGCAGAGCCGCGCGGCGCTCACGGAACAGCGATTCGCACGTCTGCTGGCGTGCTCTGCGCGTTCGTTGCGTGTCCGATGTATGGGACGTCTGTATACCGTAGCCGCTGATCCATAGTTTACGTGTTCTGAGCTTTATTGAATTGTTTTGTTTGCTTTGTCTCGGAAGGTATTGTGAGCATACCCTTGCCTACACGTTGGCACGGTTGAATGTGTCCCGCTTTTATATACTTCACCTGGTGGTGTTAGCACAAAAAGAATAATATACAATAATTTTAGGTACAAAATTAGGGCGTCAAAACCAAAACTGCGAACAGTAGAGATCGCGGGTGTGTAAGGCTGTCTTTTAGATTCAACAAAAAAGGGTTTATCGGTCGTAAACGGCTTTTCTTGAAATCCCCGTTGCGTATATGACGTTCACCGCATCTTAAGCGCGTCACGTCGCTTACGTAGAACGACATTTATACGTTTCGCAGTGTAAAAGGCACTGCTGTGATAAACCGCGAAAAGGAAACGGTAAGTTATTCAGACGGGCTTCGAAAAGCGAGGGCTTTTGCCGACCCTATGTACATTTTCTTCTGATAGTGAATAGTCGCCGAGCAGAAGTTAAGTGTGCAGGATGGCCTGTGTGCACCTTATATCATCTGGCTCGGCAAAAAAAAAAAACGTTTTGGACTCTCGCACGTCTCGTAAAACCTGCAGTCCCTATTCAACGAGGGAAGCGCGTTTCGCGCGCGCGCACCCTGTCGGTCTGTGGAGTGAATGACAAGATTCGTGTCACATAAATAATTCATGACAACGTTGACATGTCTATAATCACAACCACGGGGCGAGATTAGCATGTTGAGGTCTTAAGGGGTTCTAATAAAGGTATTACTTATGCCTGTCAATTTCGAGTCTGACCGGCTCAAAAGATTTGCAAAGGGTGCGGGAGGGCATGTAGACTTGAACGAATGCTACATTGCCTGTGAGACCAGAGGTCAGAACAAAGTCGTAAGTGTTTTGTTTGTATTTTCGTGTGGTCTTCGCGATGTTGATGTTTTGCTAGAGTGGTGATAACGAGGGTAAAAAAGATTTAATATCGGTGTTTCAGCCCACGGTGTGAAGGCTTGTACAGACACAAACATTGAAAATCTGGGCCTGTGCTCACAGAAAGCTTCTTAAGCCGTGACTGTTCGTATAAGAACGGATGCCAGCCGATTGTAATGTCACTTAGCTAAGGTGCATGGTTGGTCAGTGAAAGGCAGCGCTTGCGAGCAAAAATGCTAACCTTTCGGGCCGGCTCAGTCACGCCTCCCAAGAAAGCACACGTGGACACTCACGCACACAACTAAGTCGACGATAAGCAGTCCTCTTCTGGCAGACAATCGAAAGTTTTCGTAGACACTTAAATGTTCACTTCTTGCGAATAGGACGAAGTTTTTTGGAAACGACATTAGCCTACGGCATCAAGTTAAAGCCTGACTTATAGCTCTGTAAGTACCCGCAATCTTCGGCGTGATCCTGAGGTTGTGAGAACCGCAACAGGAAGGTCTTCGATGAAAGTTCGTCTAGTCCAGGTGGTCTAGTCGAGTAATATGACGACTAATTTGCTGTCATTGACCGAGTCAAGAATCTCCTTTGGCACTTGTCTAAGTGATGCGTAAGCGTAGAGCATTAAGTAGGAAGCTAAGTGGTTGCGGCGTTTCTTGAAACGTTATTATTCGGAGGCATCGGCCCAGTCTCTTTCATTTTTCTAGCGTTCGTCAGCGCCTAGAACGCATAACGAAAGGCGCATCCCACGATCGCCAAAACACGTCTTTGGTATTAAAATTTTCGCAAAGTTGGCATTTTTCCTGATGTGTACAGTCCTTCATGTTTGCTGTACGCATTTGCCCTCTAGAGGGCTTGTATTCTATCACCATAAAATATTTCAAGGAAGCCTTCATAGAGAGAGAAGCAACTTTAATGACGGCACAGTGAGGTCGTTGAATTTAGCTTGCCGGTGGTTCGAATGTAATGGCACTTTGCGCTCGTTTTGTGCCACCGATACGACGCATTCAGATATACTGACATTCTGCAGGCGCGGGTATTTAGCCCAGAGGGTAAGACACTCGCCTTCTGAGCTTGGGGCCGCGGGTTTGAAACCCAGTGCCCCCCAAAATATACTATGACAATGACAACTGCACGCACGTGAATAACCCCAGATTCGGAGCTTCCAAAAACGTTCAATTTTCGCTGTCGCCACTTTTGTCAACCAAATCAATCACTCAATTAATTGGTTGACGTTCTATAAACCAACATTGGTCGGAGCAGAATTTTTCCACAAGGACTGTCCGTTGAGTGGCATCACGATACGAGATAATTCTTGCAGTAAGGCGTTCAAGGACACGGACGCTTCAGTCAAAATCAGATATCTTAGACGATACATGCACATACACTACGCAATAGAGACTGCAGCATTGCTCATTAGTCAGTAGTCTCTGTTACCTTTGCGATATCTTCATTCGGTCGTCAGGCATGTCACTCTACAATCAGCTTCCTACGGCTTCTATTTTTTTTTCGCTCATTTTTCTTGCTTTTTCTCAAGTAGTGGATGACCATGGCCCTAAGTGCTTTTCGAGAGTCGTCAGCCACGATGATAGCTCGAGCCTGCTGGTTTACTGTGTAACACAAACGGGGCTGACACATTGTCAAGGAACGTCGCGGCTTAATGAATGAGGCACTCATTTTTTTTTCGCTGTCGCACTTTCTACTACCCAGTAGACTTTGTTAGTGACAACACGAGAAATTGTGTGTCTTTCTTTTTACCTTTTTTTTTACTTATTCTTGCATTCCTGTAAGTTTGTTCCCAAAATTGTATTTTACGAAAAAAATATGAGCCCATAAAAACACACACACACAGCGCGCGTTACGAAATGGTGAGCCCCACGTGACTGGCGAGGGAGACAAAGTTTCCTGTTTACAGCTGCTTCATTTCCATATCATACATATGGATGAGGCTCGGAAATAAGCGAACTTTTCTTTTTTTCTTCAGTACTGTTTTGCAACCGCTTTCAATACTTCCATCTCCACTTCCTTTTTTACTTTCTTTCTACTTAGCACTTCAGACATCTCGCGCCTTCTTTTCTTTTCTTTTTTTTTGAATAACTTTCTATTCCATATTTTGTATCGTGAGTGTTTTCTAGCGTGTACTTGCCTAGTTTTCGACAGCGCTTTTATTTTCTTTCTTAGTTGTTTCTGTAACGCCATTCTCTCGCCACCGCTCGACATTATTAGATTTTTCAATGTCTGGGCACTGTGTCAAAGGAAGGAGAGAGAGAGAGAAAAATTATCGATCACCGTGATTTTCAAGGATATAAAAAAAAGGCACTAGGAAAATAAATACTCGGACGTCATCAGAGTGGACATTTTCTAGTACTCGCCTGTAGCTTACTTTGTGGTCGTAGGTATACATAAGCACAAACGGAGCTTCACCGTATGGAGGTACGTTAGAATGGTAAAAAAGCTCGGGATTTACGTCGCACGCCAGAGCAATGGATGGAAACAACTTTATTGTTTAGAAACAACTTTATTGCCGCTAAAGCAAGCGCTTCTCTGGAAGAGTGACAAAAAGAAGCAGCGACCTTTTTTGTTTGTTGCACTCAGAAGACGAGTTTAGTGGTTTGCTTACGTGCCGCCCTTGCTTCTTAGCTTACACTTTGTCCGAAAGTGCGTTATGTGCGGCTTTATGCAACCTTTTTCAAAAAGATTACCACGCGCTTACGCGATCTATGCTTCGCGCCCACCTGGTAGAATACGCACAGTCACCTTACCGGAAACGTATGGTAGAGATGACCTGTTGTCATAACTGAAGTGGACCTACATCGTTTTCTAGATTTTACAAATACTTCTCCTATCCATACTATTATAAGGACGGCTTTCTATAGGGTCCGAAATTTTTTTGCTGTTGATCAATAGTATTTTTTTTCTCAAACTGAAAGCAGGCTTCTCCTTTGCATGCGTCTTAGGCAGGAGAAGACCAACCTACAACAATAGGATGAAAGTTGGAGTGACGAGGAAGTAGAAAATTGACCAGGGTTGGGACATAATGCGCAAAACTTCCTTGGTGATTACCTTACACCATAGACAATTGCATGGCGACCGTCTCGCGTTCACACCGCCCGCTACTGTAAATAGCACGGACCCGAATTGTGGCCAGTCGGAAGACACGGTTGGTCTGTCGTCATCGTCGCCTGTATGCAGTGTAAGCGACGATGTCGAACTATGGGCTGGTTTGTTGAGGGAAGTGGGACATTTCAAACACGCGCAGTATGGAAACTGGCAGCAAATTTGAAATCTAGATTTCGCAATATTGCTGCAACACACACGCAAACATACACTTTCGTTGTTGCTGCAACACACACACACTCTCGCACACACACGCAAACATACACATACAGTGTACACACACAAACAAAAAGAGTTTGGGAATCCTTATTACATGTGAAAAATTTCTTAGCTGACCACAGCCACTTTGACCGCATCTATCTATCTATCCATCTGTATATCGCCCCAGGTGATTTATAGACTATATCAACCAAGGTACACCGAGAATAGGCTTTGAAAATCTTAAAGCGATAGCTTTAAGGAGCCAGTGTTGCGAAAAATCCCGATGGATGCATAGAATAAAGCTCACGGCTCAAGCCGGAATCGAACTCGGGCATTTTGCGTGGCAGTCAGGCTGGACTTTATAAATAAAGTAATTTCTCTCTCTCTCTCTCTCTCAAGTGTTCTACCCCAGAGCCACGCCAGTGCTCCAAACTGCTTTCGAAAAAGAGCGTATACAAGCGTCATGTCGGGGCAACGCCAACTGTGGTTGCAGTGATCCGCTTTTATGCTAATGATTAAGTATTGACACCGCAAGTTATACTCAATCGTTGCTCGAATACGCGGCCGGCCGCTACCTCCAATATGCACATCACGGCACCGCAGCTTGCACTTTGCTGCAATAAAACTGACATAGCTATAACGTCAGTGCCGACGTGACGTCGGATCATGAGCTATCCTTTGCTAGCGACTGTAGTCGATATGGTTGGTGCGCCTACAATATGCGCACAACTACTGAATTTACCGCAAGACGCCGATACACTTCGTAAAGCTTGATTCGAATCGAAAAATCCGTCACAGGCTACTATACTCGCCGGCTGCTTCGCATGGAATCGATTCCCTCAATGCGCGGGACCGGGTGGAGTTATTACAGCGGAACTATTAAGCTTTTCGTTATGCCACTAGTTGTCGACATAAAACTATCATCATCATGAACCGGCACGCGCTCTTTTCGTCGTATTCTACATCTTCAACCTCACTCCCAGAACACGTGCGAGGATTTGTCCGGCGTGCGATGCAATGACCCTGATGGGCGAGAGAACGAGTACAGAGAGAGAGAGAGAGAAAGAGAAAGAGAGAAATTCTTGGCGAAAAAAATTCTTGGTGAGGTTGGGATTCGAACTCGCGTACCCGCGACCCGAAGGTGGGTGCCGTAACCACTCGGCTATCTAGGCACGCGAGCAGAGCATAGCATAGCCTTGTATAGTATAGTATAGTATAGTATAGTATAGTATAGTATAGTATAGTATAGTATAGTATAGTATAGTATAGTATAGTATAGTATAGTATAGTATAGTATAAGGGGGGTGTGAAGGGGAAGTGAGCGTGAGGAGGAGAGTTCTGAGGGTTAAGAGAAGGGGTGAGAGTAAAGCATAGCATAGAAAGAAAGAGAGAGAAAGAAAGGGAGGAAGAAAGAAAGAGAAAAATAAAGAGGAACAACGTAGGCCGCCCCGCTCCGCACTTCCTACATGCTTGGCACCACTTGTGCGAAGCTGCCTTACATTTTTTTTTTTTTTTTGCTCTTTCTTCGCAGCGTCAAATGCATGAGACACGGCACTGAAGGCAAAACATCTTCACACCATTCCGAATAGACAATATTACATACTTCGCTTCAATTCGTTCAGTAGCTACAGTTACCGCTTTCCGTCGTGGTTACTGACCAGCCGAGCGATTTTCTAGGCCATTATATGCGAGTCATGGTAGGGTTGACAATTAGCTGCTAAGGAAGATAGGACGATGAAAGAAGGTGTGACCCTATTTTCGTCTGGAGTGCAACTCTCTCTGTAAAGCGCGAGCCCCGAGACTAGCTGCAAAAGCGCATCATTTCATACTCCTTTACGAAAATAGTTTTTCAGATCTACAAGTGTCCTTATAATTGAAATAGCGCATAACATTGTAATTTAAGTTGACACTTTGATTTGCCTTAAGGGAAAAAGAAGGATAAAATAATAAAACAAGACGCGTATACGCACTGATGCTAACGCTCATTACGACTCATAATGTCTTCACTGCAGTGCAGCTCCTCGTTTTTCTATAGACTTGTCGCATGCGCGATACCACGCGCTGTTTCTGACACACGAGCGCTTTGCTCGATGCGTCGGGCGCAAAGCGTAAGAGGAGCCAGAAAAATGGAACTGGGAGGCGAACTTTGGCGTGTACGGTAGGCGTGAGCTAATATTTCATCCGCCCTTCTTGCTTAAACCTTGCCTCAATTTCTTCCTTTTTGTTGGCTCGGCCGCAGTACTTCGTAGCAGATGACGGTGTTCCGGGGCCTTCGCTAGTCCCCACCCCCTTCCCCCTTCCTCTTACTTGTCTGACCGACGCCTCTAGTCGACGCCGCAGCCGCCAAAGATCAAGCGAAT
Organism: Rhipicephalus sanguineus; assembly: GCF_013339695.2. Taxonomy (NCBI): domain Eukaryota; kingdom Metazoa; phylum Arthropoda; class Arachnida; order Ixodida; family Ixodidae; genus Rhipicephalus; species Rhipicephalus sanguineus. The sequence goes on from NC_051181.1 coordinate 117,151,876, forward strand.
GCCGAAACTAGAAGCAGCGCAGCATCGGCGGCGGCAGTGAATGCATGAGACGCGCGAAAACTTTGCCGTGGCGGCGGCGTCAGTGTGCGGCTACGGTAACGAAGACACCAAGCGAACAAACGCAGCAAAAAAACTGAGAGTCTGAGCCGATGCCAGCAAGATCTGGCCCACGCGCGTCGAAAGAGACTTTTGCGGGAGCCCCCCTTCGTTCAGAACGAGGCCGGTTTTGGTTTGGTCCGCGTTGCTTCTTCTGCCGCTTCGTTGCTCGTCGCCGCTTCTGACGCATGTCGATCTCTCAAGCTTCTTTTCGTTTAGCCTCCCCCCCCCCTTACCCTTCACCCAATCTCTCTCGCTCGCTCTCTTCACCCCATCTACCCGATTTCTTGCTTCGCAACTTTTCCTGTAGTTGATGTTTTTTTCTTTTGTGTGTCTGTCTTTACCAGCCAGCAGTCTTTACATTGTTGTTTGCCCCGGCCACATAGAGCTCCGCGCCATCTCTCCGTCCGAAGACGGATGCATAAGGCCGAAATATGATTGGTCGGCAACCACCACCAATCAAAATGCTTCTCCTCCGGAGTAGTGTGTGTATGTGTGTATGCTGCCTCTTCTTTTCTGGCAACGTCTTCTTCCTTCTCCCCTTTCCTCTCTCGCGCTAGGCTTCCTACGCCCTTCTTAGCCATCGTTCTTTTGCTTGTTTTTTTTTTTTGTTTGACATCTTTCGGCGTCGTTCTGTTGCGTACATGGCGTTTTCGTCTCGCTATACGGGGCCGTCGGCGTCGCACCGGATTCTATACTACATACTTGCCACCCGTCTCAGCGCAAGCAGGGCGAGAGATAAAAAAAAAAAAAGAGTAGAGCAAACCAATGACGAAAGAGCTACCCGCACAGAAGCACGCAGGGAAGGGTGAGTGCGCAGTGTCGAACGCATGGCGAGAGCGTAGCAGCAGGAGGAGGTTGCCGTGTTTGATTTACGCGTTTGTCGAGTTCCCTCTCGCTTCTGTAAAGAGTTCGGGCTCTCCAATGGCGTACACGCACTTAATAAGCTTCTGAGCGGCGGACCTATAGCCAGCGGTAAGCCTTCTGGGGCGTCCAGAAGCGATAAGAGTAAAAGTCTTCGTGTTCAAGTTGTTCTCGTCCGTAAAAAGCATTACGAGTCGTATGTTCCTTTGTGCTGGGCCCGTCGGAGAAGCGTACTGATGGCGTTCTTTCTTTCTCTCTTTTTTTTCTTTCTTTCATTTAGAACAGAGCTGTTATGATGGAGGCCTGTCGTGTGTCGTAGATAGAAAATTATCATCATCATGAACCTGTACCCGCTTTCTTCGTCCTCTTCTTCATCGTCTTCCTCTTCTGCTTAGCTCTCGGAACACGTGTCCCGATTTGTCCGGCATTGAATGCTTTGATGGGCGAGAGAACAAGTACAGGGAGAGAGAGAAATTAAAGAGAGAAAGAGAGAAATTCTCGGCGAAAAAAATGCCTTGGCGAGGCGAGATTCGAACCCGCATGCCCGTGATCCGAAGGCGAGCGTCGTAACAACTCGGCTATCCAGGCACGCTAGCAGAGCGTAGCATAGCCTTGCACAGTATAGTATAGCACGGGGGTGGGAAAGGGAAATGAAGCTGAGGAGGACAGATGTGAGGGCGAAGTGGGAGAGAAAGGAGGAGGGGAGAATGAACACACAGAGAGAGAGAAATAAATAAAGAAAAAGATAGTGCTAGCATAGCATAGTATAGTATAGTATAGTATAGTATAGTACAGTATAGTATAGCAAAGGGTGGGAAAGAGAGAGGTGAAAGGGTGAAAACTTAGCCAAGCCAGAACCAGCTAGGTGCCCACGAGCTCTGCTGTGACTATAGAGTGTACTAGATAGCTAGAGTGTACTAGTACACTCTAGCTGTGGCCCAGCCTTGCGCGACTTAGTGCAAGCTGCACTAACGTTTCTTTCTTTCTTTCTTTTGTTGACCGGGGCTCCCGTATTAACGAGGAGTTCATACATTAAAATTTTTCGCAAGAGATAGTTTCAGCCAAACAGAACGCTAAACACATCATTAACCGAGGTGGTTAAGTAGTAGCGAGGAGAACTTGCCAAAGGTAAGCGTTGTGAATTAGGCCTCAGGCTGCACATTTACAAAGATTCTGCTTTGCAAATGCTTTGTTGCCACTGGCTAGCCGCCTTCGCTGATATGTCCTGTATCAAGATTGCCTGAATTATTCCCTTGATATGAATTATATCCTAAGATACTCCTTTTTGCGAATACAGGCTAAGAACTTCGTGTCAGTTGCCGTTGCAATATATCATACGACTGCTCAACTGCTTCCTTTTATTATTATTTTTTTCTGCAGCGTAAGCTGTTATGAGCTCACAACAGCCGATTTTGGTGGTGTAGCATATTCTGAAATCGCAGCCATGACCTCGCGCTTAGCATCAGGACCACTGCTTCTGTTAGCAGCAAGTACATCCAATCCGCTGGCATTTTTGTGTAGGATACCTATGAAAACCAATTGAGGCGTTATTATTAGTAGGCGCATATGACTGCGCCTGCGAAATTTGCCAAGTTGATCAACTGTCACTATTGCTTGTCGTTTGAAAAAAAAGAAAGGAAATGAATATAAAAGAGTTAGACGAACTGCTTGGAAACCTGCTAAGTACATTCAACATGTCCACTGTCGCATCCTCCGGTCGATGCCCTACCAGAGACTATTTTCACCTGCCTATAAGCTATCACTATATGTCCTCAGAGGTTTGTTGAACTCCTACTCCTGTTTGGCTGTACACCGGCAAATCTTTTCACCCTCCCACGACATGTTTTCCCCTTTCACCGCTTGCATTGAAGCAGCCGAAGCTCTCGCAGAATCGCGGCTTAGTGTGCAGACCACTCCGATTTCTAGTTTTGCTCTTTGTCTGTGTTCAACGCACTGACACTACAAGAAAGGAAGGGGTAAGTATAATAACAAAGAGGAACGTTTCGCTCCCACAATGGGCGTCGCACCGAACTCTGAGCGACGTGTCGGCAAACTGCACTTCTTTTGCGAGGCTTGTGATCCCCCCTCCTCCACTTTCTTTCCATCCGCAACCCACACCCCCGCATGGGCTATATACGGGCTGAAAGGCGCTGCATGTTTTCTTCAAACGCGCACAAGTGGGAGTCCGTGGTGCACGCAGCTTTGACGCCATTCACGGGAACTAGCTTGAGAAACTTCGTGTAGCGACCGCCCAATGCTGTCGTCGCCACCGCACGAAGAGGAGTGCATCATACACCGCCGAAAACATACTTTTTTTTTTACCGGCTCAGGCTGCCCTTCGTTCTTCACGCCCTGCATATGTCCTATAGATTCACTCGGTTCTTGTGTGTAGCATTCAGTGCGCCATCCATTCAATCGCGGAGACCAGCGTGAAGTTCCAAACAGGAGTGTGTCTAGAGCGACACGAAGAAGTCGAGCGGGCGTGTGGATGAAGTCTTTTCTCTGTGCCCTTCGGAGCGTGCATTTGTGTTCGTTGAAGTTTGGAGGCCATGCGGCTGCTCAGTCTGTGCGAACTTACTCTCTTCGCGATACCTGAACGGAAGCAAGATTATGTATGTATGTATGTATGTATGTATGTATGTATGTATGTATGTATGTATGTATGTATGTATGTATGTATGTATGTATGTATGTATGTATGTATGTATGTATGTATGTATGTATGCATGCATGCATGCATGCCTGCACGCATGTATGTATGCATGCGTGCATGTGTATGTATGTATGTATGTATGTATGTATGTATGTATGTATGTATGTATGTATGTATGTATGTATGTATGTATGTATGTATGTATGTATGCATGCATGTATGTATGTATGTATGTGTGTGTGTATGCATGCATGTATGTATGTATGTATGTATGTATGGAGGAGAGAGAGAGAGAGTCGTAGATCGGGGGAGATATTCGTACAGCAACACCACTACAACAACATCAACAATGGCTACGATCCGTATCTTGAACGATGCAATAAATAACGATACATTTTTTTGAATTAGATAAATTTTAAGATTCATGTAAAGTGCGTTGGGGGGCTAGTTGGTATAAAAGAACGGTAAGGAACTGCGTGGTTGACGGAACACAAGAAGACGTAGTGCACAGGACGAGCGCAGACCTGTGTGCTATACGTCTTCTTGTGTTCCGTCAACCGCGCAGTTCCTTACCGTTCTAATTTAAGATTCATATTCAAGTACGTGGCCTGCACAGCTTGTGGCCTGTTGGAACATTCACAGATTCTCTCAATATCCGACGTTTCCTTTGCAAACAACCTGCAGTTACATCTCTTTCAGTCTATCGGGGGCCTTCATACTTTGAGGACGCCATGATGGAAGGTTTACAGAGGGAATTACATTCAAGTGACCACAGAATGAGAGGAAGACTTGAAGTGATGAATAGTGAACAAATAATGGAAGCCTCAGTCTTTAGACAACGTTTCGACAAGGCTTCCTGTCTTCGTCAGGGCACACATCATCACACTGCGGACGATACCGCACTCTCCAGTATTTATCGTACACCTAAAAGCATAACCGTGTTGTTTCCGCGTGTGTGTCGAGATATTTACGCCCCAAATGCTTGCTCGTGGACCATCTTCAGCCATTTTGTTATGAAACATTGTTTTGCTCTCCTCCTGCTCATTCACGCGTACGCCGCAGCGCCACTAAAACGCCACGCGTTCCAAGACAAATGGCTCACTTATTTATTTTGTTGCATTAACACGCTTTTGCTTGTGAGTGCACGACTTCGGGCAAGTTATATACGTTCGGTGCTTCCGAAACGGTGTGTTCGCTTCAGAACGTGATTAGCTTTTCTAGCCGCCATTAGCAGCGTACACCACAATGGAAGTGGTGTTCATACCGTAGTGAGCACCATCACTCAGGAATGCAGCCACCATGCATCAGTACCGACCCTTGTGCAACTGAAATCGTACGGTACTTTATGTGATACACCATCGCTCCGCTCTGCTGCATCCTTTCGCTATTTTTGGTTATTTTCCGACTATACGAAGGGCCTTGACAACTATTACCTCAACTAGGGCTCTGTATTAAGAAGGAGAAAATAGAAAAAACGAGCGACAAACAGAACGTAGCAGGCACACAGGGCTGAGCGCTGACCCTTCTCGGTAGTGGCACGTGCGAGTGCGCGTTGTTTTTGATATCTTATCGTCATAGCCATTGTCTTTTACGTACCGTTGGTTTGCGTCTCCTCTGCTCCAGTTATATTCTCTCTTAGCTTTCTTTCCGCTTAATTTTAGCTTTGCTTACTTGCTTTAGCCTCAACTCTAGGAGCGGTTGGTGGCGTTAGGCGCCTCCCTTATAAAAGAAAAAACAAACAAACAAAAGCGCGCAGGGTTAGCTCTGTATAGTGGCGGGGGCACCGGCGCCCGCTGAATTACAATCAAGTCGTGGGCGACCCCCGCGGATCGCTTTGGGAATACTGATTTACTCAAGGCCGACAATTAGCGAGAGTGCGCGCAAGAAGGCCCCCGTTGCTCGCTTGCGGGCCGCTCGTCGGATGGACGGCCGAGAGAGTGCGCCTCGATCGTCCGCGTTGTATGCGGGCACAAGCGCTACCTAAAACGGTGCTGTGCCCTTTCGCTCCGCCTTCACGCGCCTCTGAGGCAGCCACACCCTCGGCACGTTGTGTTCTAACGCATTCCACTGCCAGCGCTGTGGCAGCGCTGGCGCGAACGATTCATTCGCGAAAGACGGTTTATTCGAATCATACTATGTATTCCGCGGTGCTTACTGTGAGGAGGCTTATAACGCGGAAGCGTTTACCATTGCGTCAGACACGTCGAGCTTGACAATGGAATCATTCTGAATTGTTGATGTAGTTTTACGGGCGCGGTCTCCGTTTAACTATGACCAGTGTGGAAGGGTTGGCTACTGAAGAGCCAGCTATTCCGAAATCATAGCTAAATAGAATTTAAAAAAGAGCACGCGTCGCTTGCAGTCACCGCGTAGCCGCTTGTGCCAACAGTGGCACATGTCGAGCAAGTTCAGAATAAGGGTATATTGGGTTAAGTGGAACACATGCACCGGTGTTCAGAAAGAAGTTCGTACGTCAGAACGGTTCATAACAACCGTAGTGGCGAAACATGTGAACAAAGGAGGAGGTCTGCCTGTCTGAACGCTTGTCACGAATAAGCATTCGCGTGAATTTCACGCCAACATTTTGCGAGCTAGCAACGAAGCATTTGTTACGCTGTATGATTGGTAATATCGTGCGTTATCTCACACACTCCCTCCATTATAACAAAATGTGTATGCAGGAGAGACTGGCATCACGTATATAATGCCCGCTACTTTTTTCTCTCTCAAGTTTACGGAACATAGCAAAGATACTTCGGTTTCAAGCTCCGATATATTACTGTATGTGGACTACAGTTTTTAGAGCTATGCAGCTGCAGGTGGGAGCTGTAACGTCCAAACGCGTTTCGTAGACGCAAAGCCACGTTTCCTAGACTGAAATATTCCAGTCACCTTTAACATGCAGTTGCATTGCCAGACCGAGAATCTATGAGACAGAGTTCAGAGCTTACAACTGGCGCTCGACAATTCGCAGCTCAAGCTACAGGCTGCAAAAATTTGCAAGGACATCGTGCTATTTCTAGCAAAGCGTATTATGGGCACCGTGCATCAACTTGAGGGCGCTACGTAGGTCTCATTTATCAATCCAAGTGTGAAGCGAAGTGTGAGGCTAGCCTAGCTGGTTTATCGTTTAACAGTCCAGTTTTGCACACGTCGGGCGACAACAATATGGAGAAGATGAGGCATTTTAAAAATATTTGCGAACATACTTCAAGTTTCATCGTTCGTCGCATACAGCGCCATGCTTAGTTCGACACTTTCAGATTACGAAAACCCTCTTCACATAAGAAATTCGATGACCTGACGAATGTTTATAACGTCTGTTCATTTTTGCTCCTTCTCGTTAGGCTGTGTTGTGGCGCTGCGGTCGCAGGAGAGAAGCTCCGGCGCACGGTACCTATAAAGTGCAGTTTGTAAGGTAGAAACAACTTCCTTGTAAGTGAGACATCGACTAAAAAGAAGCGACAAGTATGAAGTTGCGAACACCGCAACGGACATGCGCTTTTGTTGAGAAGAAGATACAGGTAGAGAAGATTATTGGGAGAAGGCAGAAGCCCACCTAATGTGGAGCAGCGATCACCATAAACCAACGCAGAAAATCAACAAAAAAAAAGAAACGATGATTAGTGCAGCTAATAAGCGAGCGAACCAAACAAGCACGTCACATTGCTTGGAAAAGCTCAATCTTGAGGCTAAAAGGCCAAATTATCGCAAAAATCATCCAGTGGCACTACACTCCTTTGTTTGTTGTACAAGCTATCGCCAGCGGCAGGCGTTGGCACTGCGAAGAAACGAAGCTATCTCCTAAACGCTTACTGGCACATGGCAGCTTTCGAATTCGCTGGCACATCGCTTAACTTCCGACGGGAACGATGACAGTAGGCGATCCATGATGCATAGTAAAGACATGCAAGTACCGGATATCCAGTATTTATGTCCTGGACTCTTCAAACATGCCGTCGAAGAGACCAGCTTCTGCCGTTCTTTCATATGAGTACGCAAGACAGTCGCAAAACACGTGAGCTAGTGTATTTTTTTTTTTGTCCAAGTCCTTCCTGCATGGTGCGAAGGAAACGGCGTCGAACAAAGGGCCTCACTCTTTAAAACTGAATCCAGGATGGCCGCAACGAAAAGGCAAAAAAAGTATAAAGGAAAACTAAGCTAAGAAAACTGTGCTCCTTTCAACCATGAGTGCTGTCGAGATTGACGAGGCAAACGGAGATCTAGTCGACATGGGCGTCCGGGCCGTGGACGGCACAAACCAATCCGGTGGGGGTCTCATCGCCAGCACGTCTTGTGTTTAGCTGGGTTTCTAGACTGCATTTGTTTAAGCCATGAGAGTGCAAGGAAGAGGGGGGTCGCAGCGTGCAGGATGTGTGTTTTAGAAAGGATTTGACAGGCCGTGCAGAGGATTCGTGCTCGGCTTTGTCCTCGCCTTACGGTCCGCCGGAGCCGGGGTTCCTCAGCGATGCAATCTAAAAGTGATTTGGGGTTTGGGAACTGCGCAACGACCCACCCCCACTCCAACTCCCCCCCCCCCACCAGCGTACGAAATGGAGGCGGCCCGCTGAAGTGTAAGCCACCGCGCGTGTTGGGAAGTTGTTTCGCAATCGCTGTGACGCAATGCTTAGGAGGAAGAAATCGTAATTTAAGCGTGTTGTTCGTCTGCGTTATCTGAATTTGAATGATGCGTAGACGTGACGAGGTCATACTCCGAAGTTCCGCCAGTGCCTATAGTGCCATCGGTCGGAGCTTCGCTTTTATTCGTTGACGGGACAACCACGTTAAATACCTAGTTTCACGTCTACGTTAAAACTCGTAACATATTAGGCACCTCCCTTGTAACTAAACATTGCTTTCTGCCTTGAACGGAAAGCTACATGGCCGTTTCCGGCACAAAAAGTGCTAGGCATTGATGCCCACATATATTAATTAGTATGGACGATACGGAGTATTTTTCTGCGGTTTATATGGACGTACGGATTGTGTGACATGCAGTGACCGCTATTGTGAACCATTTGGCGTGTGGCGTGCGGGCGGTGCTGCTTTACGTCGTCACTCTCTTTATGTATCAATCCGTCTATTCGCCTTAAGTAATGCAGGACCAGCATCCACACACAATTCAAAACAGGCCTGGTGTGTGTAGTCCTTCCTTGGTATGTTCACTGCTGTCTTCTCTCGTTTTTAGACAAATAAAGAAACAGTGCGAACTTGCATTTCAGATGCTCGCAGAATATGAAATATGTAGATAAGCTTTAATCTGCTGAACTGTGGCTGGACGAATGCGAGATATTCTGCGCCTTTATTGTTGCAAGAGAGGCATCTTTCGAGATCACGTCCATTACTTATCCAGAGGCGGACGAACGCGAATTGGGACATATGCACGACGCTCACGCGAACATGCACAGTACAACAATGAGTTGCGTAGGAAAGGGGCCCAGGCATTGCCATCCAAGCATATATAGATAAACGTCGAGTAGCCAAGTTACCCAGCGATCTAACATGGCGGCAACTTGTCCAAATTCTTTCAGAAGCGTTACCAAATCATGTTCTCATCTTTGTCGTTTAGTAGAACGAGCAACGAGTGATAGGCTTGTTTCTCTCCGAAGCACTTCCGGTCGAGCACTTACATCTGGTTTCCGGAATTTTCCAAAAATTTGTTTTAAAGGTAAAACTGGTACGAAATCGAGGGTTCTTGTTCAAGTTACGTTATATTGGATATATATGATATTAGAGCACAAGTTTACTAAAGGGCCGATTACGCCTCAAGATAATTAATGAAAATAATTGAGTCCATTGAAAGTGCAGTCATCTAAGAGGGTGGCACAAAGTCTACCCCATACCTTGACTTAGTAAGGAGGGGAGGGGGTGCTGCGATGAACCTGCGACCGCCCCCCCCCCCCCCCCCCCCTGCCCGATGGGAAACCCTGCGCACGCCTATGCTGGAAGCGATCTGAAAACTTAATTCATTACGTGCCGTGGCCTTCGAGCCGCCGTGACTTTACATTCGCTGCTTGCAATGGCGCACTTCCTCGGGTTTTTTTTTTTTTTGTAATTCTTGATATCAGTGGCATTATCGTCACCGCCTTTTTGCAGCATCTCTCCGTTAAAGTCGCGATAATTCTCTTCGAGCTACACTTCAACAGTTCCTTCCACAGAGCCTGGTGCAATAGGCATAAACATCCCCAGCGTTTCTATTCTTCTTTCTTTGAAGCCTGCTTTTTCAAATGCACTTCATTCTCTTTCTTGCAATATATTCTGAGATCGCATCGCACTACTATACTTCAAGGAGCTGCTTCCAATTCTTTCATGCTCGTACTCGCGACATCTCAAACGGCGGCGCTTTTTTAGCGTTGTCTCCACTTTTCTTGCAAACTGCGCGCCAACCTTGTCTCCTCGTTCGTGTCCGTTTTCATTGCGTTCTCGCTCTTTCTGTCAACGTTAGTTTTCTCTCTCTCTTTCTTTCCTTCTTTCTTCCTCTCTCTCTCCGCCTTTGTCAGGCGCGAAAAGAAATAAGTACGACCAGACGGAAACCATCTTCTTTTTCTGTGTCCGTTGTCGAGCATAAAATGAACGTTTTTTTTTTCTCCCAATCTCGTCAGTCGTTTCCTTATTGTCGCTTCGTCGCCCCCGTCCAATCATCGTGAGTCTCTTCCTCGACTTCCTGTATAGCTTGCGTCTCCCGTACTTCGCATCTTCGCTCGTCTTATTCCGGCTCCTTTAGGAAAAAAACTGAGATCATTTCGAGTTCTTGTTCGGAAACACTATAGGACCGTCTCTGTTTGCGCTCCGAAATTGAACTGTTCCGTCCTGCTCTGCATTCTCGCTTTCTTTTTTTTTTTTATCTCGTACGCGCTGTTTCTCGTTCCCTTGATTCTATAGCTCGGCCAGCTAGGCATCTGCGTTTGATGCGATGACTTGAGTAAACGATGTTTGTGAAATCGGGCTATTCAGTGAAACGCGCCCGTAGTGAAACGCGCCCATAGACGTCTCTGTTTGTCGCCATAGTTTGTTCAGACCACTAGCTTTCGTGAGTGCTCAATTTTTTTTCTCACCGTCAGCCTCTATAACTCGTGACGACGACGAGAGGACGAGTCCTCAAAAAGGATGCAATACCGTGCCCACTTTTTGGAAATGTTTAACATTTCTCTGCCACATTTTCCTTCATTTCTTTAATCATCGCTTCTCGATCTTCGGCCATCTTGTCGGGTCTGAAGTTCTAAGAGCAGAATAGTGTGCTGCACCCTTCGCAATGTCTGTTTATCACAGTGGCTCACCGGCGCTTTGCTCGAGGTCGGAGGTTCGATCACGGCTGCCTTCATTGTATTTCCGTGGAAGCGAAATAGAGGCCCTCGCGTGCTCGGATTTAGGTACATCTTGAAGAAACCTAACTGAACAAACTTAACCTAGAATCTCCCAGTGAAGCTGGCTTCATGATCATATCATTGTTCTGACCATTGTTACGACGCATACATTGTCTGTCGGCATTTGAGCAGTCATAATCGCGAGTCCTTTCATGTTTTAAATGGGTATGATTCTACGCTCCTTACATTACGGTCTCAGGTATTAGTTGATGTTGCTTGCTTACAGCGCGGTCTATTCGGGCAGCATATTAGTGCCTACGTACAGTGTGCAGTATACATTGTATACATACAGCCTGTATATCTACACGCAGCGTATACAACGACGAGTCACAAAGGAAAGACACACAATCACACTTAACGGCGGCCGTATCACATTCATTATTTGTGTATCGCCCCTGTGTACTTTGTGCATTGAAAATCGCGCATCACGCACGCGCTCATTTCACCATCCCAGCAAGCGTTGTGTATATTCCGACTTCTAGCTGCGTTGCAATGGTATTAAAATGTAGCACTGCCACAGCGCTGGTGCACGAGCTTCGCCCTCGCCACAATAACTTGAGGTGCACACTCCATACAATGTGCCTGGAATTTTTCTCTTCTCTGCCTTAACAGCCACACTCACGCGTCGTGTTACAGTGATGTCTTACTGGCGCAGCGGAAGCTCTTCCTCTTAATCTTTTTTTTTTTTTCCTCACTCTCATGCCGAGCTGTTTTCCATGAATGCGTGGCCACGCTGCTTCATATACAAGCATTCTAAGCGAAGCGTCTTTAAAGGCTGGCGAGACCATTAAGGGAGAAACGAGCCCCACGCTTGAGTAAGTGAAAACAATCCCGAATAGATGACGAGTAGACTTCCCGCACTCATCTCATATAGCACCGATTCCATGCACCCGCTGATGGTATATGCGCTTCTTTCTTTACTTTGGTGGAGCGTTGTTTTAGCAGCCTGAGGTTCTGTCACAACGGGAGGGTCTCTCCCGCGTCTCTGCAAGTCGCGGGCGCCGCAAGTTTGGCCGCCACCCATGGTGGCAGCGTCGGCCGTTGCCATGGGCGCCATCTCGTTTTGAGTGTGACCATGGCGCGAGCACGCGCCAGGATGAGCGATGTGGCTTCGGACCGCCATAAATCCCTCGCGGCCCTGCCGACGCCCGACGCTATTTGTCACGCAGATCGGCTCCTCATTGGTGAAACAGTTTTCTTCCTCTTCATGAGCGAAGGGGCAGCACACACCCACCCAGCCAGGCGCCGCTTCGCTGTCCACCATAGGAAGACCCCATCTTTTCTTTTCTTCTTTTGTCTTTATGTTACGGTGCATGCCGAAGCCCCCAGCTAGATCTTTATTTTTCTTTCTTTGTTTTAGCTTCTCCCTTATCACCGAGCAGTACTACTATCTCACTTTTTCCTTTCTTGTTGTTTTCATACCTAGCCGCGGAATTCGTTTTAGTTCTGGCGCCAGAGAACCGTTTAGCTGAAGGATGACCCCCGTATCTGCGACGCCTCGAAATCATAATCGCCTTCGCTTCCGTCGCCGCCGACCGGACGGTTAGCAGTTCATTTTTCAGCGGCAGGGCGGATGTCGCTGAGAGAACCGACGCCATCAGCACTCGCCCACAACTCGAGATGTTATTACTTTTTTCTAGCGCGCGAAGAACCGGAAACGTCTCTATATGACCGTCGATTTTCTTCCTTCGTTACTTGTATATAGCGGCGAGTGTATCCTTTCTATGGTCTTGACGGGGTCTTCATCTCATTCTTTTCCATGAACCACTTTTTGCCTCGGTCGGTGGGCGCCGCCATCTCAAGAAATCGCAGCGCAATGCGCGTGCTAACAATCGCACGCTGATGGCAATAGCTCAGCATACGGCACTTGTTATTAGAGGCTGCATATAGCGATGTCATTGCTGTTCTAATCTTGTTTTGTTCACTCGTCACTTCACACTGCGTCCTTCACCGCATATCACGATCACCATTTTCATTCTTCACGCCACAATCGTGCATCTAGCATTCACCAGACCAGACGAAATCCACAGAGAAACTGGTTAACGAGCAGTCGTGGGAACGTTCACCTTTAGTCCAGCTCGATTTTAATCTGCCTGGCTTGTCTGGTATGCGACGCGTAGCGATGGCAACCACGATGATCATTATTATGATTATGAAACTCAGCGCACACAGCAATAGACCGTGTGACAAAATTATAATAGTCAACTCAGTAGAATGCTGTCTCCACAGGTTGAATAACTTAAAGTAGTGGAGAAAGTAACAGTGCACACTGTGGTTGTTGGCAGGATTGCCAATTCACAGGGAATAGACCATCAATCGGAACACTAGGCCACATTTATGAAAGATTTTCTCACTGCTGTGTATGATGCTACAACTATGCGGGTGCATTTGAGTAGTTCTCGCCACAACCGAAAGCTTTCGTTTGTGAATACCTTCCAACTTGGATTCGTAGGTTGAACAGTACGAACTGTAAGCTTTGAAAACATAGCCTTTGCGGCTAGACTTTGTTAATCAACCACCAGCAACGCATATTTCACCGTGAGTGCAGCACCTCTGATCAGTAGTGCATCGAATGCGTTTTTCGTTCGAAATTTTATGTCGTGTTATAATGACGTTGGTCCTGGTGTGACAAGCGAAGGCACTTGTGGAACTTCATAACACCGTTCGCCTCAGGAACCTCTTAAAGCTGCTCTGCGAATTAGATAACGGCATACGAAATAAGGCAGTCCAAACGTATTGTCGGGGACAGTAAACACCACCTGTTCTACATTCTAAACATCCTTGTTAGTCTGTATAGCATTCGTTCTACTTAATTCCGCAATTCCGAAGACACTTGGGTAAAGCGACCATTCCCAACTTTGCAGCTGCCTTATTGAGTGCATTAAGCGCAGAACCACAGGCTGGAAGCAAGCTTGGTGAAATTCTTGTCCAGCACTTGTTACAGGAACTTAGATAAGTCCGCCGGTGCAGGAATTGCCGATCGTTCGCCATTTCATATGCGCTACAAGCAACGGTCATTTTGTAGGGCTCCATATGGGCCTACACACTTCTAACTTCTCTTTCAGTACTCATCTTACCCTTCCACTTCGCGGTGGTCCTTAGCGTAACGACAGCGAATGTCGAAAACCCCGGCATCACAGAGGCCAGGGCAGGCGTTTGTGTTATGTGCGGGGGCCGTAACCAACCAGGCGGCAGCGGGAATTACACGACGCGCAGTCGTAAGGCAAAGCTGGCGCTATAGAAACCCGCTTGATCGGGAGCGCCGCTAGTGGCTTCCGCTTAGAACCGCAGCATGCTACGAGTGGCGGAGCCCAACTAAGGGTTGTCTCATTTCCAATTCCAAGTCGACGCAGCATCATCAGTGGCCCGCAAAGTGTATACGGGAATCCGTAAGTATAATAGGCGCAAGGATATAAACCCGTTGGCGTGTACCTCGTTTCCAGTGGCTTTCAGTACGAGGCATGCCGGCTTTTTGAGCCCCGGCCTCGAGTGGTAACCCCTTTGGGCCCCGGAATTTGTTAGGGAGGAACTTCGGGGGCGAACGTCGCGGTTATCCCGAGCACGCGTGGAACGCGGGGCGCGCCGTGGGCTTTGATGGGAAGTTTCGCGAGCACCTTGTTAGCGGGGATGGTGCTCGGCGCCGTCTCCGAAATGACCCAATCGCTCGGTATGTATGCGAGGATCCTTAGAGGTGTGCAGGGAAGACAGGCTTTTCGCGGGGCCGGCGTGATCAGAGCCACTCCGTAGCAGGCCTGATTTCGTGTGTCGGGTCGTCGGAGAAGCACGCTGATTGGCCAAGTAGGAAACGTGGGCCTGCCGGAAGCACCACTTGAACGGGCCTCCGCATCTGTCGGCTTTGGGATTGAAATACACAAAATTTTCGGCTGATTCGCCCGGCATTACCCGAACGACGTTCCTTCCAAAAGGCGAGCTGTCTGATCGCCGTCTGATGATGTATAGGCGGGGCTTCAATAAGCTGCCACTCTTTCCCGTACAATTCTCGACGTACACGCGCGAGTACACCTCGCAATCATTATTTCAGTTAAATATGTACTCGCAGCATATCTTGCCTTCAAGCTTCCGGTTTTATTTTTCAGTAGGCAATATCCATGAACGTCATGCTTTTCTTCTTTTCGAAAGTGCACATATCGGCGTATGCAATTTCATGTACAAAGTGAGGCCGGCTTTGGCAATACGCATCAGTAGGTCTTCTTAATTCGAAACTGCGAATAAATCAATGAAAGTTCCGAAATATCTTTGGGTAATTTCCACGATAACCAGACTTCAATTCGTCTTTTCATTTTCGGATATCGTAAACAGCTCGAGCATGGCCCGGTAACATAGATGCATGGAAAAAAGATTTTTACGTTTTAATCTTACGCAGTCCGTCTTAGCTACTGGGGAGATATGTGGAAGCCGCGATATTGAAGTGTACCGATGTGCAGTTTCCTTCTGGAATCATGCCGAATTGTGTGATCTCAGTCGCAACAGGAGGCAGGTATGTTTTAGATATTCGTGTGCAACCACTGAACGAATACAACCAACTTGCCTATTTTTGAAGCAAATGAGCCAAATGGCCAAAAAGAGTTAAACCTGCTGAGCCAAATAGTCTCAATCTTGCTTAAACACTGCATTTCTTTCATTAGTTTTTCTATTTATCTCATATATATGCGTATGATTTTACGACGACGCCTTCGTTATGTCATCATCAGTTCTCTTTAAGTTTTAACTGTCTTCTTACAGTTGATATTCAACCTTCTCTTATATATAAATAACAAGAATTGTACGCGCACGTACAAAATCAAGAGAATACGCAATATTGAAGCTGAACGAAAGCAACGACGTTTCCACCGGGGTCCGGTCTTTTTAAAGAGTCTCTAGAAAGACACAGGTCTACGGTGAAAACGTAGCACATAGCTTAAAAATATCCTTTTTTGTGTTTTGTACGCGCGCTTGCACTTCTTTTCGCTTTTATAATCACCAAAATTTTCTTATCACTTGTACCATATAAGTCACGGTCACTCTGACGCATGTTCACCACCTATTCACACAACATTCAAGAACTGATTGATTGATTTGATTGATTGATTGATTGATTGATTGATTGATTGATTGATTGATTGATTGATTGATTGATTGATTGATTGATTGATTGATTGATTGATTGATTGACCGACCGACCGACCGACCGACCGACCGACCGACCGACCGACCGACCGACCGACCGACCGACCGATTGATTGATTGATTGATTGATTGATTGATTGATTGATTGATTGATTGATTGATTGATTGATTGATTGATTGATTGATTTGTCCATTTATTAGCGATCTTAAAAAGAAAGACGGTGTTTTGACCTCACTCTTCCCGATGGCGAAGAAAAGCATCGTTATAAACAGGCAGATCTCCGCAAGTTGGCTTCTCCGCAGAAAGACCCTATATGCAGAGAAAACCGCTTGTGGTTGTTACGTGTATCGTTTCCTGAATAGTGAACTCATTTATGACTTTACTGCGTGATTTCTTCTTTATAAACAGTGGTTTTAATGTGTGATATGTATACGTGCGGTACCGTGTGGAAATTTGGATTAGTGTGGCACAATTCGAGAAGCGCGTGTCGTCAAGTGTTCTATCACATACTTTTGCCACGCTTTCGACCAGTAATCGCCGTTCCTTTCGGAGACTTCTAAAAACGACCGTCGTTTCTGACGTAATTGAACAAAAACGTCACACACCGGTGGACTTCGCTCCCCATTTCCTATAATTTCAGTAGCAGACGCAGCTCTTGAGCGGGAAAGCTTCGCGTTTTATGAAAACTCAGCGAAAGGATGTCCTTTTTAATTTGTTTAATTCAAGAAATCACCCAGGCTTATTCCATTTTCTTTCACTTTTCAAGTTCTCCTATACTGCCGTGGCAGTCGCTTTGTTCCCGCAAGTCGGGGAAAAAAAGGAATATCGGTACTCGAGAACACGCATTTTACTCAGCGTAAGTAGGGAAGAAATTATTATGAGCATGTTCAGAGCAGGCCCGTACCACGCTTTTCAGCGAGAGTTATAAAATAATGTAGAACGATAAAACAAATGTTTTGTTGCCCCGAACGTCCCTCCCCCTTCCCCCTTTTTTTGACATGTGTTATTATTTATTCGAGCTCGCGCTGTTGCAGTGCCGAAAAAAAAAAGGACAGACAGAAAAGCGGCGCTTGCTTGCCAACGTGTGATTTGAAATGCAAACTGGGGAGCATTCGTTATAGTTTGGCAGGGCGAGGTGCGAAACTTCGGGCGGGTAGCCACGCGATTCGGTACACCGCGAGAACAGGAGCGTCGTAGACGTTTATAAATTTTTGTTTTCATTTTTTTTTTTTTTTGTCGTTGCCCGCTCGCTGTCTTCAAATTTCGAGTATTCCCAGCCGCCCGAGTACCTTGAAAAATAGCTTCGGAGACCGATGGTCGAAATATGTAAATTCGATCGCGTGCGCTCCTACAGGCCTAAAACACAAGGACCCAACTTATTCGCGCCCTATTTTTTTTAGAATGTTCGCTTCCCTCGTTTTTATATTGATTTCGTTTCTTTTTTCTTGTTTGTTGTTCCTCTATCTGTCGCACTTGCGGTGTTGTGGTGGTGGTGGTAGTGGTTTTGTGGGCTATTTCTTTCTCCGGTTAGAATATAGCGAGCGGAGATGAATTATATGCAAGGATAGGCAAGGAAAAATACAAATTGAAGGAACTGAAGCAGGCCCAAAACAATTTTCTCTCTTGTCAAGCCTCGCGCATATTGCTTCCCTGCATTACTGCGAAAGTTATTGTTTTCTTGCACTCGCTGTTGCTCTGCGCAGTATAAGCAAGCCGCATCAATTGTGTTGCAGCAGTTTTTGTTTTTTTCATACCTGCAAGGGCGCCTTCTACGCATCAACTTCAGTAAAACGTGCTGCTATACTAACACATTACAAAGTCATCCAGAATTTCACTTCGCCGAAATTTCGAGAAAGTGTTTTCAAACTTTTGTTTTCTTAGCTTTGAAATTCCGCGACAGCTGCAGAAGCAGGTCTCTCAAAATTAAACGAAATCAGAACGTTCTGCACATAACACTAGCCAACCACTTGAATACTTTTAACTTCTGTTAAGAAATCCAACGAAAACATACAGTACTCAGGTATCGGCACGCGATTTTGTTTTTTAGTATAACGACTTGTTTGGGCAATTGGTCGTGATAACCGCGTCATGTCACTGCAGATCTTGCTGCCAAAGGTTAATGTTGGATTTTATGTAAGTGTTACAATCAAAATTACGCCGACATGACACGAACTGTAGACGCCGGAAAGGAAAGTACGCGCATTTCTTAGCCCTAAATTTTTGCGTTTCAATCCGTGAATAATGTACACCTTGTCGCAAATAACCTAAAGGCCACACTACCCTCGGTGGACCACCACACCCGCCATATCTGAGGGGAGTGTTTAGAAAAGGCGTTTAGTTTAGTTATAGTGCGAATGCTTCGAAAATGATCGGTTTATTACCTGCTTTAAAAAGCGACTTACCAGTTTAACCTCTGTTGTTTTTTTTTTTTGGCACCTTCGATTTCGCCCGTCCCCCCAAACTGCCATCTTAATCTTTTTTCCCGTCTACCCAATCTCCCGTAACTATCTTTCTTTTTTGTTTCATATTTCTAGGTATTTCACCACCACCATTCCCAGAAGACCGGCCTCTTCCTCCACCACAACGACCCCGGCAACATAACGTCAAGACCCGCAACGTAATGGCGCTGCACGTCCAAAAGGAAGAGAGAAAAAAAAAATCCCCGTATCCAGCGCTGTTATGTTTCGCACCGTCCTCCAACTTGTCGAAGGGCACGGCACGACGCCGACATTTTCGCGGTAAGTGCGATGGAAAACTTAAATTGCTCCTTGCCGTGACGCAAGTACCTCGTCCTCCGTCCCATCACAATCTCCCCCCCCCCCCTCCCCTCCACACATTTCGTTTTTAGGTCTTTTTCTATTTCTCGTAGATTCTTACTTCTTTTTGTATCTGAGGTACACAGTAAGAGCCGCAGCACGTTTTGCTTTCCCTTCTGCGAAGTGTACAGTAATAGAGGCAGCTGACGGTGGAAGCCGCGCGGTATAGCGGTGAGTTTTCTGGTCGTAGGGAGGTTTGTAGAAAAGCCCGCAGCCGCGCGTGCCATCGCGCTCTGACACCTACTGGCAAACTCCGAGGACTCCTTATGGGGAGGAGGGGTGGAGAGGTAGGGGCGCATGGGTGGCACGATACGTGTAGCGTAGCTCTCCGGTGGCGGCACCGGCTGCGACGGCGCGAGAACTGAGAGGCGAGGTTGCGAGGGAGAGCGCGATAGATGAAAAGAAAGAACAAGGCCGGAACGCGAGGAGGTGGTGAGGAGTCGTAATGATAGTCGTACACGGGGGCCGCGAAAACGCTCACGATTGATCGAGGTTGAGTAAAACGCTCGCGCCTGCGGAGATAGCGCGGGCGTTTCACCTTCGTATAAGGGCTTGCACTATAGTGTAAACTCTGCTGGGTGGGGGCGAAACGAGCGCTAAGGACTGTTACACGCGTGTCCTTTGCGGTGAACTAAAAAAGCAACACAGCGGGAAGGGCGAAAGTGTGATTCAGGCCGCACGTGAAGATAATAATAGGCCAGTTGGCTCAGCTGAAGGTCCAAGGCATGAAGGGGCGTGGCAAGCGAGCCGCAGATAACTGATGGGAGGCGTCGGCAGGAAATTACTACCGTAGCACGCTGTCGGCAACTGTAGTATTGAAAGTTACATCTGGACGTGGGCTATCCGTTCAGCGCCACTCAAAAGTGCAAGCGTCAAAATCACCAGCAGTCGCCTTCACGCGTGTGATAATGCTGAGACGTCGGGTTGACCGTCGATACCGACGTCGTAATATTAGTATTGTCCTGGGTACATCTGAGGCTCGCTAGAAACTGAAGGTAGAACAAAGTGCTCAGCGAACTCAAACCTAACAGAGTTGCGTCAACAACTATACGGCATGAAGTAAGTGACACATGTCGACGAGGGGTGGTCTCCTTGCTGGATCAGCTGAAACTCAAGACATGCATAGGCGTCGAAAGGGAGCAAATTGTTGTTCTGGATAATCGGAGGCTCGCGAGGAACTGAAGACGCGATGATGCGGCCAATGGAACAGCACACTGAATGAAGTTACGTCGATAACTATATGATGACACCACTGACACGTATCGCTAAGATGAGGCGTGGTCTCTTACGGGATCAGCTAACACGTAGCCTTCAAAGGAGTGTGTAGCGACCAATACCAGTGAGCCCACTTGCAAAGTACATAGCGCAAGCTTCGTCTTCGAAACATTCTCCTATGCATCCTTCTCAGCTTCAACGGGGCTCATGCTTAGAGTTGCCACATGTTCTGGGCCCATGGCAAAGCAGCACCTGTGCGCTACGTGCCACGAAAGCGCTGTTGACTTTCTTGCAGGCTACGAACCTGTACGAAACGTTGTAAACTTGTGTGGCTGTATGTGTTGTGCGTTTATCAGTGTCTATATCATATCATAGCATATCATATCATATCACCCAGCACCTGGAGTAGCATGTCAGGCGAATAGCAAAGCAAACATCTCCAGCTTTTCATTAAAATGTTTCTCTCTCTTCTCAGCCTGCCTGATGGCAAGAGAAGCGCGCAAACAGTGCTCATCCTTTTCATTTGAAGCCATTGCGTGCGTCTCAACGCCGTCTCGTCCCAATTTGCATAACAAACCAGGTGTAGTACAGACACGCGCAAAGGCACTCACTCGTGCGCGAACGCCGTATGGCACGCGCCCGTGATTTTGTAGTATCACGTACGTGTACTTGGGCCACGGATTTGCCGAACCGTGCCGCGTACACTGTCCTGCAAAACAACTTCTATTTTAATGTCGGGGTTCAGGGAAGGAGCAAAGAAGACAGGCATGCAACACATATTTCAAGCAAAGGAGTCGTGAATGGAATAAGATCGGGAAGGCGAAATGAAAAGAGAAGAGACCGAAACAATGGAGCGACGTTTCAAGCTTCGTCGCCTCCTTGGTCTTCGACAAAAGAAGTCCACTGCGTTTGTAAAGCGGCGCTGGTCTTTATCGCCTGCTCGCAACTAGGCTACGTAGGATGGAACCATTGGCGTCGTATTGTACTGACACTATGCGCTCTGGAGTGGAATCCGCGCTGTCTCGCTGAGTTTGGTCTTGAGCAAATAAGCCGAAGGCTTGATGAAGTATCTTTGTCAGCGTGGCTTCCATTCATCTCCGAGCGCATACGTGTTCCAGGACTTCCTTTTGTCTTGGACTTCGTGTGTGTTTAGCGCCCATCTTCGAAGCTCGCGCGAGAGCGAACTACTCTTTATGATTTATTCGGCAGAATAGCAGTGGCGTAAAAGCAGCCCAGCCTTCTGTCATTCTCGGTGTCCAACGACAAATTACGCATTAAAGAAGAATTCAGGAAGCCAGTCTCGCGAAGCGTTATCAGCGCCTATCTAAGGATTGTCGACGAGTTTTTGGCTGTGTTCTGAGGCAAAGTGTGCTACTCGAATTGTCTTTTTACCTACTGCGATTGCAATGACTTGATTATGCTATAGTTTAGACAAGTATAGCGTGTTCAGCGGGTAGGAACTTCGTAGACATGTGTAAACTACTGAATATACTTACTGTGCAGCGAACAAATAATCCAAAAACAACTCTCCAGTTTGAACTGGTCTAAGTAAGATAACAGAGCGCGTAAGTGGTGAATGAAGCGCATTTAATCTTCACCTTCACTGCTATTAAATGCAGATTAGCTATGGAGAAAAGTACTTTCATGGTTTGAATGCAAAGCCACAATATTACTATAAGGCACTCTGTACTTGGAAACTGCGTATCCATTGTGATCAGCAGGAATTATTTAGAGGGTACCGAAATACTAGTACACGAGCATTTTTTTTCACACCTCCTTCATCGAACTGCGATCGTCATGGCCGGTACCGAGCCCTCGAACTCGAGCTGAGCAGCGCAACGCTATAGCCACTAAGTTACCGCGGCTCAGCCAGCACCTTATGCAACCCAGCATGTATAAACTCCGGTTACATTTCTTCATAAATATCTCGCCCTCCCTTCAAACTGATCCGAAAGGATTACGCCAAACTTGAAATGAAGTGGACTTCGCCCTTCCATGTCATACGAGTGTGATTTTAATCACGCGATTACTCACTGCGGTTCACGCACCACGTGCTCACAATGTTGCTCCATTCCAATTCTACAGCGTATTCGGCGCCGCACTGCGTTCTTGAGATGCGACTAAAGGTACTTTCCAGTTATGTAAACCGGTTGATTACAATTGAGTCGTAAGGCTTGTTTCTATAGCGATATTGTCCCGCAAAACCGCCCCAATACTTTAAAGCAGGGACGAACCTTGACGCCCCGTTTGAGTTCTTCAACAGAACCTCTCACTTCATCTCCTACCGAAAGTCCTCCTCCCTCAACCTTTGTTTTCTCCCTTGCCCTCCACTTCCTTTTCTTCGCTTAATTTCCAAGCGCGGATTTCGCGTCCTTAGAGCACTGGCCGGTTCGTAATCCTCTCTTTCTCTCTCTCTCTCTCCAAGTGAATATAATCCTAGCGCCTTCATTAATTACTGGAATAAATGGACGCCATCCCTCGCGGCGGGCCTGCCTGCCATTCTTGTCCCCGCCAAGCCGTGACGTCATTAAGACTGGCACCCACGACTGTTTCGCTGCACGGCAACAGTGCCGCGTGGTGCAGCCCCGCAGCCCGAGCTGCGCGAGTTAATAGCGTACTGGGGCAATCCCCACTTCCCTCGCTTTACGCACTCTTCGTGGCAGCGACTTCGTTGTCGGGCCCTGGTTAATTATATGGTTTTTGGCGGTGTCTATTGCGAGCGTTCGGGGCTTGCCGCAGCGGTGTTTAAATTGCCCAGGGAGGGCTTATGATTCTTTCCACCCGCGAAGATAAAGTCCTCTATGTAGACATTTGATATGAACGCACTTTGTCAAAAGCGTCTATCGCATGTCGCGGTTTGGCGGGCAGTGCTGCTGCATATTCATCGCGCGAGAGTCGGAGCGGCGGCGGCTTTATGGTTCCGAGTCGGATTACGCTTAGGCGGAATTAATTGCGGTCGTAAATGAGCGCGACGTGCGGCCCTTGGTCAGGCGTGTATATGTGCACGTATATGTGCGGGATGCAAGCACGCGCTCGGCTTGCGGAGAAGTTGCAGAGATTCGTTGTTGTCAGTTTCTAATGAGTGAGACACATTTACAAACCGGATGGCCCAAAGAGGTTAGGTTTCTCCTAATTACACGCTCTGAGCGTTTTCTGCGAAGAGCTAGAAAGTTTATGAGCGGGAGCCCAGAAAAAATGCTCTTTTGTTCTAGTTGAATGTGACACCTTTTATTATTCTTGCAGTAGTGGAGTCCTAAATGTGTTGAATGCTATTCGTGAAGCTTGCCTATGCATGCGCGCTCATGCAACCAACACCACTTGACCTCTCCCCCTTCACCTTGCGAACTTTTCCCCCATTCATTGTTTTAACTTCGTTTTTGTAGTGTGGTACTGATATTACTCAATAATAAACCGTCACTAACAATCACAACTGTATGTATGCTTTGCCAAGTCAAAATGCCCGGAAACGCCCAGCTGCGTTATGTGCAAAACACGTACCTTGTGAACTGTGTTTATACAAGCATAAAAAAAAGCCTTACAATCTTACAAAAGCATTGTTTAGCAAATTCTGTAGATGCAATTCAAATTCCGAACGTCATTTCGTTGTCTTCTCTGTCGCCCTACTGCACGCGGCATGTGGTGAGAAAGTGCACGGGCGTCAGTGCCTTGTAGTGCGACGCTCCCTTGGACAGGGTTCCTCTAGAGAGTCAGAGAGAGAGAGAGAATGTAATGCGGAAAGCCAGGGATGTTAACTGGAAAATAAATACCGGGTTTGCTACCCTGAACTGGGATCCATTTTCCGTTTGCTACCCTGAAAGTCTATTTTCCGTTTACCATGAGAACACCATGAAGGCCGTTATGGAATAAGACTGCGGCGTTAGGGCTGGTCTGTCTGAGCTAGACATGTCAACAGCTGCAGCACAAAGTAACCGAAATTTAACATCATGCTTGTCTCCCGCAAAAGTGAAATCGGTAACGTCACTTCCGTGCATCTGTTACAGGTACGTCTATCTAGATTTATCTGTAGGAGATGTACGTATAATAGATAGTCTATAGAAAAAACACTAGAATGACGTCGCATTCCACTTTGCATACAAGTCACATACATCGAAAGGAGGTGGGTGGGTGGGGGTGGACGCAGTTTCAAGTTTTCTAGGCGACTGTGTGTCGGGTTGAGTTGAAAACATTAATTTCGAGCCGCGCTCCGTCACGTTGACTCTTGGTTTAGCATTTTCTTTCTATTTTATTTTATCGATTTAATCATTCCGTATTCTTTGATATCCGTTACCTTCTTACCCTAGCACAGGGTAGCCAGGTGGTCTTTCCAATGGCAGCTATCTTGATTTGCTCTCTCCATCTCTCTCTCTCTCTCCATCTCTTTAACATTAGCTACTGTGATGGACGATTGCGGTGAATACTAGCACTGCAGTAGCTGTAAGGCATTACAAATATGTACCAATAATTTACTTTCACTTTCCTCTTCGCTTTCTTTCTTTCATTATTTAACTGAAAATTCCTTGAACTCAATTTCTTCCGCTTGCAAAGATATCAAAGGGTATAAAATTAAAAAAAAACGTTACTAAATCGTATGCTTGTTCATTTCGTACTTTTTACTAACATAGCAAATAACACAGTCCAGTCCAGTCACCCTCCCCCTTCCCCCTCTTATCATTTCTACAACAAAACTTTTTCTATAAATATTGTATAGCCTTGTACACTGCAGCGCACTGAGGTAGCGTCATGTTGCCAATCCCTCAATATCTTCTAATTTCTTCTATTGAAACCCACAGTAGCGTCCCCTACACCTTACACTACGTCACCGAAAGCACTGCCACTCGTTTTGTTTTTTGTTTTTTTCTCAAGCCTCCTGAAGCGATTCCAACCTATCCATCCAACCCTTCTCGCACAATAGAAGGATTACACGAAGAACTCTCTGCCTTCTTTTATTTTGCTTTTTATACAATTTACTGAGTTAAAGTGTCACCCTTTTCTTCTTTTATTCCCTTTTTCCTTTTTTTTTTTCGTTTGCACGTGGCGAGCGTTCGGTGTTCGGCAAAGTTTCATTTTCTTACTCCCAACTTCCCTGACGAGGCCATTCGTTCGCCGCTAAACCTCCTCGCCCTTCTCGTGCCACTGTAGTTCTCATCTTTCCCCGCAACCGAGCTTGCATGCCGTGAACGGGGTGCCGCGGACGCCACTTTAAGCCGGCGCGCGGTCGCCTCTGCGGCTCGCCGACTGCGACGCTGAGCCTTTGAACGGCGGCACCCCGGCGTTCTAGTTTCGGATTACCTCCGAGCCAGCCAGCACGCCTGCCTGCAAGCCCTCCCGCACGTACGCAGGGCCTGCGCCCCGGGTTCAAAGAGTTCCCTCACTTGTTCTTCCTAATTCTCTCGTTCTCCTCTGATTCACCCCCATCGTGAACGAGCGCGAATATCCGGCAGTTCATTCTCAACGTGCAGTGTTGGTTACTTAGACAGAGTTGTTTCGTTTTTTTTTTTCTTTTACACTTCATGACGGAGTTCGTCGGGAACGCAGAAACGGTGTATGCGAGAGTATTAATAACGTGATACACAGGGAGATTTTGTGGCAGCTTTCCCAACCAAGGGAATAGAAACCTGCCACTGAGTCATATCGGGAGGGACACACGTAACTACACGTAGGATATCTAGCCGGGTGGTGATGTTCATGTCTTTGCGTGACGCGTCAGTTTCTTGCCCGTAGAAGATCTTTTGAGCTTCGGACGGTAGCCAGGAACATTTTCCTATTGCTGCGGTGTAGCGGCAGCTCATTTCGCTCCAATACTGCGCTCTTTTAACTCTTTCAGAAGCCACCTATGAAAGTGGCTTCTGTAAATGCGTCAAACTGATACAATGTTATTTCAAGGCACTCGATGTCATATTGCAACAAAAATAATGTCGTAATACGTTCATCTGTGTGTGTTATATAAATCATTCCTAATTACTTTCTCATTAAATTTCTATTTTATTCTGAAGCAATTCATGCTCTGTTTTTCCAAAAGTAGAATGAAATCTCAGGTAGAAATATAGCGCAAATTCGTTTTCGGTTATGTCCATGTTGAACAAAGAAAAAATATACTTTTCACCTGGGTCGCGGGAAGCGGAACGTCGAACGACTCGTCAAATATGGTAGTGCCTTCAGCAAAGTGATCATATGCAACGGTACACTAGAAAATGAAGTTAAATGAAGACAAATCTAATATGCAGAAGGTTCAATTCATCCAAAGCTCAATGTGCCGTGTTCTTTCTTAGCCCCTAGTCGATACAGATAGCAAAAAAACAAGTGGTGTACACAATTGTGTACATAGCGTCTCAGAGGGTTAAGCTTTCGGCACTAACGGATTTCAGTGGCGGCGTCGTACGCGAAAACACCCTGCGCCTGCGAGTGTACAGAAATCCGCCCTTCGAAGGTACGCCGGTAACACGCGCATTTGTGTGCGCTGTTTCGCAATAATTGATAAGCTCTCGATCGTGGGCTCGTAGGCGGTAAGCCGTTTCTGATATGGCAATCTGATCTTTTATCAGGGTGTCTTGCCATTTCGCGTTGCCACTTTCATTGTTGCGTGGATATGAACGCATGACCGTATAGTTGTTGTGAAGTGTTACGCGGCTAAGAGCACGGGGATGCAGGTCCGATTCCCGGCATGTAGGAAGGAAAAAGTTAGGAGGGAGCATTGCGCAATGTGAAAGAAAGAAAGAAAGAAAGAAAGAAAGAAAGAAAGAAAGAAAGAAAGAAAGAAAGAAAGAAAGAAAGAAAGAAAGAAAGAAAGAAAGAAAAGTAGCGTGTCAGGCACGCACATGCCAAGCTTCGCATGCTCCTAATTTCAAGTAGGGCAAGGGCTCCTGAATTTTTTTAGGGGCGAAGCTCCTTAAGGCGGCACCCGTTCGTCCCTCGTAGTCGTCGTGGTCGTAGTAGTGAGTAACAAGTCTTACGCTTTGACCTCCAAGGTGGTGCCGGTGGGAGATTTCTCCTGTGCGTTGTTGAACAATAAAAAATTCGCAGCGTGCGCGTTAACTAAAAGCCGAATTCTTCTGTCTATCATTCCCCATTAGCAGCCATTGGCATGTTCCAGTAGGAAACGTTAGTAGAAGTAGAAGTGTAAGTGTTAGCTAAAAGCCGACTTCTTCTGTCTCTCATTGCCATTAGCAGCCATTGTTTACCTCCAAGGTAGTGCCTGGTGAGATTTCTCCTGTGCGTGATTAAACAATAAAAATTTTGTTCAAAACGCCGTTGATTGATGAAATAAACCAACGAAAGACGCCAGATGTTTTGTAAAAGCAGAACGAAAGAACGCCAGATGTTTTTCTTAAAGTGTAGTAGTAGTAGTTGCATGTAGCCACCTCGCCCGATCGTCAACGGGCGAGGTGGACCGGCGACGGCGCGAGGACCCTGCCGTACGAGAGTTAAATCACACTAAAAGACATACTTTGCGGGCGATACACTCTAGTGAGCTTTCAACGTTTCGTCTTAATGTACATGATAAAGAAATTATTTCTACGAAAAACGCAAGGCGCACCTTGAGCAATATGTTTGGTTTTGGGACGCTAAATGGAACCATGAGGCGATGCGAAGCCGGAGCACTTGCACGATCGCGTTCCGTTGGCTTTCGTTGGGCATGCTACCGACCTCGCGTCGTGGAACGCGCGTCCTGTCTTCCCTCTAGCCTTGCCGGCCTTGCCTTTAATTCGCACAGGGCGAGCGGGGAATGCGGTCGCTCTTGGCGCTCTTTCGCTCGGGAGCGGACTTCTTCCTTGCATTTCACCGATCACAAGTGATAATGAAGGGACCACGTAAACCAACAGTACAATAAAAGTTTGATGTTTAATATATACACGATGTTTCACACTCTTTATATTATGTACTGGGCGCATTTCACGGAAGAGTTTCACGGTTTACAGATGATTCCCTCCGTAGCTTCGCCCCACTCATCATCATTCACCCCGTGGATATGCTGTGATTTTTTTTTTTTGATAAGCCAGAGGCATCTATTATCGGCCAGTTCATGTCTCTGATACTGGTGTCACGCGGTGCACTGCTGATCGCGATTAGGCTCGATTAGGATCAAATTTCTGGATAAAAAATTGGCGGCGTATCTGCGTGCTACGCTGCAAATGTCGTCGAAAGGCGATAGTCTTCTTCCGGCCGTTTTTGTTCTGCCGGACGTTTCTGCGCCGTTTCAGCGCAGCCTACGAAACACTAGCATTTTCAGCGCAGCCTAAGAAACCCTAGGATCTTTAGAATTACGTATCTATGTATTTTTTTAGTAAAGGAACACACCACCTAATACTTACGTATTGATGTTGCGCCTCAGATATGCGTAATATTTGCTTTTTGGTCGACCATGTTCACAAGTATGAACGCAGCTACCAGTTAAAGGTGGCTGGGCGTTCAGCAAGTGCTTAAACTTTGGCCGGGTGTCTGAATCGTGTGACAGACAGACAGACCAAAATGTCTGCGTTTAAGTTCTCCAAGAAAGGCTATCGTCTTTAAAAGTAGCCATTCGCGATAAGGAAATTCGATCCGGATTAGGCCCCATCGCGATCGAAAGTGGCCGTGTGACACCAATATGAGTGTCATTAAAGCCGAGTGCCATCGTTCGAGATATTACAGCCAAATACGTTCAGGAGTGCTTCGGGATGTCTAAGGTGCTTGGTGCGCGGTGTCCATCAAAGCAAACTCTCTTACGACTTTGTTTTACCTTCTCGTACTTCTCGTTTCAAGAGATAGCAGGAACAATGTCAAGTCCTGCTTTGCATACAAACTCGACCGAACCAGGCTTTACCTTCTGGCCAATCGGGATGATGGCACGCCACGTACGCACGAGGCTTAGTAAATACGTTGATTTATCGCTTCTTTTCTGTAAGTGAGCATTCTGTTTCCCCATTCGAACGTCCACATGCTTCTCTCCTTGCACAAATCCGTCTCATTCGAAATACGAACAACGTTCCACTCTGACTGCCCGCTTCGCTGCCCCTTCTGCGTCCCTTCACTGATAAACTTTTAACGAAAAAGCGGATAAAACGAAGACTGCGAGATAACTTTGTGGGTCTCCGTCTACACCGCCCGCAAACGATTTCGGCGCGTGGAGGCGATAAAAAGTTTTGAAACATATCGCCGCGTTCGAGTTTTTTTTTTTTTTTTTTTTTTTTTTGCCGTAGACGCTGGCGCGTGCCTGTCATCGACAGAGACGGTTGCACCGACATCAGTCAGCATTCGAGAGATGTGCTTATGACGGTCGCGTTGGCTCGCTAATGGTGTTTATCGGTGCTTCTTCCTCGCCCACTTCTTCTTCTTTTTACATTGAATCGAATGACGGTGGGTGTTGATCGAGCGAAGCTGGCCTCTACATGCACACAGAAACGAACGAATACGCGAACAAAAAAACAATAGAAATAATGACTTTTGGTTATTTCGATCCCCACTCGCGGCGTTCCGAATCGCAGCTGCTGTTGCCTTCTATCCGGTTTGCTCTTTTTTTTTCTTTTGAGGCAGTGTAGAGTTCTTACAGAACATCGGCAGTAAGTTAAGAAAAACAGATGTGGCTATCATGTGTCCCACGCGGCTGCTTTATGGCCAAACAATGGAGGCATTAGGCGAGATTAGAAATACGGAACATGGAAAACGCGGGGTTTTGCTCCCACTCCCCTCTTTCTCTCTTCTTCAAACCCTCGCCATCTCTCCCCATTGCCGCAACTCTTGTCTTTGGTTCCAGCAGCTCTTGTTTTTTTTTTTTTTCTTTCGTTGGTTCTCCGCGATAATACTGTATGCGTCGAGGCTCTGGCGGCCGTCATGTGGGTGCCGCGGTGTTTGTTTCATTTGGCGAGAACATTAAGTATCCCTGATATATTCTAAATGACCCCGACGCATACGTAGTGGGAGCGTAAACGCCTGCTGGTGGTACGCTGGCGCTCTTGGTTTTTTGGCCTTATGCGAACTGGCGGCGTCGGCCGTGATCGAAATGGCGAAAGCTTTCGGCGGAGCCGTAACATTTTTTCAGATTATGACTTTTGGGGTGGCGAGCGAGGAAGAGTTTGTGACAACGCTCTTCGGCGTGGTGAAGACAAATGCATAAAGGAGGAGGCGAAGGGTTGTGCGAGCGCGCGCGCGCGCGCGCGCGCGCGCGTGTGTGTGTGTGTGTGTGTGTGTGTGTGTGTGTGTGTGTGTGTGTGTGTGTGTGTGTGTGTGTGTGTGTGTGTGTGTGTGTGTGTGTGTGTGTGTGTGTGTGTGTGTGTGTGTGTGTGTGTGTGTGTGTGAGAGAGAGAGAGAGAGAGAGAGAGAAAGGGGGGGGGAGGCCGGCAAACATTAAAAGAGTTTATTAGGTGTGGCCTCATAAACTTTTGTTAAAACTTATCTTTCTATTGTCTACGACGTGATTCTTTTTATTTTTGAGCGCCTTTTGCATTAACTTCCGACCGAAAATACTGAGGTTTTTCAAAACATATTATGCTATAAACGATGTTTCTGTGATAATGTATGAACTAACAGTACTTCAGCAGATGCCATGTGAGACAACGTTGTTTTGTTTTTTTGTTCGTTAACTGACGAGATTCCGAAGAAAAAATTGTCACGAACAACCGACTATGCTGATTACCAAAAGTAACCTTCACCGAATAATGAATCTCAATAATGAAACAAATAGGCGTGCTTGCCGAAAGGCGCTAATGCAGACTAGCCGGAGCTTCTCGAAGGCACCACTGCCCACACATCTCTATCATTAATAAGGCATATTTCAGCGAAAAGTCAACAGTAATCACCTTCACGGCATAGTAGCATAGTAATCCACATCACGAACGACGACAGCTAGTAAAGAGAGAAGTAAGAAAAGACAGAAAGGTCTTCCAAAACGGATGTCAGGTTCACTACCCTGCATGGGAGGAAAGGATGGACAACGAATTGAAATAAACCAGGGGAAAGCAAGCGCGACGAGAACAGAAACTTCACGTACATTCGTGTATATGCGTGTACATGGAATACTGCAAATATCTACTCACTCGGGTTTTTCTTCGTCCTCCTGCGTGGCACTTCTCTTCGTACGGTCATGGCCTAACTGTGCGGTGAATACACTCATGATGTAGCATGAAGCTACGCATGAGACAGGTTGCAACGTGCGACGAGAAGGCGGATAGTCGTCTGCATCTTCGTAGACAAAAAAGAGAACAGTCACGTACTTCTAAGCATTGTACTTCAATCGCGCATTATTCAACACGGTCTTCTCACAGCGATCCCGTGTGGTCGGTCTGTCTCTTGAAGTCAGGTCTTCTCGGCAACTAGGGTCTTCCAGCAGATTCCTTACTCCTAAGTGCACAGTGAGGAAGACATTGGTATCCTGCGATTTACACGTCATCTCGCGCTGGCTTGCTGCTAGTTTCCTGGATTCTTGGCGATCCGATTCGCCGTTCGTCTCAGAGTCGTTTAGGTAGGAACTGTATACCGTGCCCAGCCGTCGAGGCTAACGCACTTACCTCGTGGCAACACCACATCACTAGACCACCATCACCGCCAGGCAGTGCGCAGTGCGAGCGATAGGCGGCCGCCGGCTCTTCGGGTAATCCGCAAGGAATGAATGCTGGCGTAGTGGGCGTGTTTCACAACGCACGTTAGGAATTACATAGGGCACAATCACCACCGAGTTTGTTTCACCGTCACAGTTAGAGCATGGCTTCCCGTTATAGTAAATGAGTGCGATGTCCCTCGCAATAAATGATCTTGGCATGCTTATCAGCTCGTTCTTCGTCGATGGAACAAAACTGATCTTGTTCAAGTTGAAAGGGACGTGCAAGACTACACTAATATGGGCACTGTATCCGCACTGAGGAGCAAGAGTTCGCTGAAGCACACACAGCTACCTACAGGTCGCACACCCATTGAACAAATGCAAACGTTGCCGTATCCGAGATGCCGCTCTCTCGTGTTTGCCGGATGCGCACGGTGGCTCTTCCCGATGAGTAGCGAAGTCGCCCTGTAGCGAAGGCTTCCCCGTGAAACCCGCGTAACGGAACAAGCGACGAGACGACACTGACTGCTTTCCACGGCGCCGGGAAGCACGAGCGCGGCAGCAACGTATGCGGCATTGTGAATAAAGGACCAGCCTTTCGGGACTAGCTTCACCCTTTAAACTTGTCTCTCGCCTCGTTGCACAGAACCTCCCCCCCCTCCCCTTGCGCTGCTTGAAACCCCCCATCTCGCTCGTTTTACCACGACCACTGTACCAGCCGTCGCTTCCGCAGCCAGTGACGTTATGCTCGCCTACATTTACATTTCGCCCGGGCGAAGTGCATGTCACTTTCGCCGCGGACGAGCCCGTCCTCTATACATGTTAATGTGTTGAATCTATTCTAAATAAATCTATGCACCCCCCCCCCCCTCCCACGGCCTTGCTAACCTCCCGTTATACTCCTTTTCCGTGTACTTCAATACCTCGTCTCTCGCTTCTTCTTCGCTTCCCGTCGCCACATTCAGCCTCTCTCTCTCTCTCTCTCTCTCTCTCTCTCTCTCTCTCTCTCTGCATACTGCACTCTTGTTTTTGCCCTCTGCTCCTAGGTTTTCGAAAAGTGCGTGTAGGAATATCCCGAACCTTACATATACGCACGCACGCACACTGGCATCCAATAGCCACAGAGGCATGCACGGCAAAATCGATTGGGCACCGCAGTGGAAGAGGGGTCGCTGCATATTTTTATGCTCATTTAAACCCGCCGGATGAATCGGTGATAGCCGCGCCGTTGGCCACATAAGCCGGCCGTATGACGCCCTTCTCCGTCATCCTCGGCGTTACAAAGGCACATGAACGTCGTTTGCTTGCGCTATAGTTGGCTCTAGGTGCATAGGTTGCAGCTAGTGTTGCTGCATTGCGTACGCGGAACCTCAAAGCACAGCGCGCTTGTCACGTGACATCATTGATTCCATTTCACTCCATCATCCCCCCCCCCCCCCATCCAATGTTTCGCCTTGAGCGTTAACGGGAGACCACGATATCGCCACCCCCCACCTCCTTTTTTTTCGGAATCAATGTTGGCGTTGACCACCTATTTCATGATGTCTTCTTTTTCGATCACTTTTGCACCCTTCCTTCGTTATTTTTATTTTCCTGGACGCCGATTTTCCACGCCTCGGTGTAGTCGCTAATGAAACGAACTGCGGCGAACGTATAACCGCCGTGAGTCCCAAGTGTTAACGAGTGAGGATAGCGACAAAAAAAAAACAAAGATAACGAAAGCGGAAGAGCGGCGCTTCATATTAGTGAGTCTTCGCTGAATTAAGTTATGCAAAGCAGGGCTAATGCGTGTAATGACGTAGCGCGCGTCGCTTTTTCGCCATCGTTTGACCGCTAACTGTTCTCTCCCCCCCCCCCCTTTCACATCCTTACCTTTAACACGGAAAACTTTTTTCTTTCATTCGAGCTCTCTCGCGTACTAGGCGACTCATTTTCCAGTATTATACTGTCCCTTTCATGTTGCGTTCGCCTGCTGGTACAGAAAACCACTTCGTGCTTGCACGGCCGAAAGAACTTGAATTGGTTCGGGAGCTGGCCGGCTAATGGTTGCGAAATTTGGTATTTTAACAAGAGTTGAGTGATAATGATTCTGTAGTCGTTCCGACCTCTACATTTAGTGTTGCCCGTATCTCGGAGCATATCAAAGTAATATTCGTTTAATAGCGGTGATTAAAATCAAAGTAGCGGGGTCCTGTCTCGGGCTCAATGTTTCTAAATGCGGTGTGCAAGTGTTGGGAGCCAGTCGTAGATTGAGAAAGCTACCGGCTCCCTGGCGCGGCATAACGGTCACACTTCAGTGCTGGGCTGTCCATCCTAGAGAACTGCTTTTTATTGAAGAATGCGCTTAACCAGCACCTGTTCTTGTAGTCTGCGTGAACGCGCACACATCTCCTTATAGATTTCAATATCAAATATTATTTTCTTAAGTGTACTTCAGTGCTTAATTGGAAGTCGCAAGGCGTGCTTTGGCGCTGGATACAGGCGTAGAGATTTTTCGCTAGAAAAAGTGCACAGACGACGCTCTTACAAGAAGAGACACGCCGCTCAAGGCCTCGTGCGCTTGAATTAATTTGGATGCATTGTCACGCAAATCATCAGCTCGTGCCTACGACTTCGCATAGAAGTTGGCAATATTAAAAATAAATAAATAAATACAAATGAAGTTAAAATTCGAGTTCGACGTGGTAGCTCGGCAGGTAAGGTGTCGTGTTGTTGAGCTCGAGGACGCGGGTTTGACTCCCGGCCGTGGCTGCCGCACTTCGATTTGGTCGAAATGCAGGAACACCTGTGTACTTAGATTTAAGCGCACGTTAAAGAACTCCGGAGGGTCGAAATTGCTCTGGAGTCTCCCACTACGGCGTGCTCATTGTCATATTGTGGTTTCGGCATGTAAAACCCCAGCAATTATCGTTATCTTTAAGGTACGCTCTTACCTCAAATAGAGTAAAGCTTGACCAGTATACTGGTCAAGCTTTACCATATATGGTCCATAAATGGTACGAAGACATATATGGTATCAAGTCCACATATGGTCGGCCATATATGGTGGCGAGGCTTAGCTGTAAAGGGACTAATCGAACCGAAAAGTGGCGTTCTTTCCGCGCAAGCTTTAAGTTGACGTATGCTTACGTAGGGTACTTCATAGGTGGTGGCTATCGGTAGGCTATAGTTGGCGTTGTCGTATCGTGTATAAGCGCTTCAGCGAAGCCTCTCTCTCTCTTTCTGTCTTTTTTCTCTGCACCAACATAATAGGAGTCCTTCATTTGTCGTGAAATCGCGTCATTGCATATCCACTAAGTACTTCTTGTGGGAAGTGCATTACAGCAAGGTACAACTTGCTGCTTGGAGACCCACTGAGGGGAAAAAGAAGTTGGCTTTCGCCTTCGAGTCCTCTTAGGCGAATGCATATGGAACTGTGTGACTTCTTTTCTTCTGTTTTATGAAGCCACCTGCGTTCTTGAACATCGGTTTTTATGTATATTCTGTTAACTACTAATGTTTGTAGTGCGATGACTTTGTGACTGTACCATTTGCGAACAATTTGTTAACGTAAATAACGTATTTACACATCCCTTGTGCAGTATGCTTCTTTTATTAGGCTGCATTATATAACATGAAATGAAACGATAATAAGAGGTTGTAAATTTGGTGTCCTATCGCCAACGGCGTTTACTTTCTTAGGAATTCCGCTGCATAGCGGCGACTTCAAATACCGCCCATCGTCGACGAAGAACTGCGCTCGGTCAGTAAGAACTTACACATAGGAGCGCCCATTTCTCACCTATATTGCTGTATTCTTGCACGCAGGGGCAAATGCAGACGGGCCTGGGCAAAGAAGCTAGAAACTCGCTGTTTGAGCGTACGAAACTCAGGACCAAAGGGGAGTAAAGGCAAACGGCGCAGTTCAGACGATCCACAACGAAATAAGCAATTGCCACGCCGGTGGTAACGAGAAAGAGGCGAAGTTCAAGCGACCAGAAAGGCCTGCAGACCGGGGTAGGCAGCTGCATATACTCGCTTTGTCCAGCGGCTAGCGTTTCCTCGGCATTGTCTCGCGGGGGGTGGGCGTATGCGTTGCAGACCTCCGAGAAGAGAGGTACAGCAAAAAAAAAAAAACAGAGTCCAACTATTCTCGCTCATCTCCAAGTCAACGAGCCCGGGCACTTCGCCGGTCGGATCGGCGAGCTGTAAGCCGCGAAAGCGAGGAGAATCTCCTGACGCCGCGCGTAGGCGTCAGCAGAGCTTCTAGCGGGCTCGCATCGCTCTCTCCCAGTGCCACTCTGCCGAACCAAACACCGCGGGAAATGCGACGGGCGATATCGAAGAGCGCGCCTATGCCGCCCTGAAAGAAGGCATCAACAGTGCAGGAGGAAGCCACCTCTGGCGAAAAAGGAAAGTCGGTTCTGTATCCGACTCTGGCAGCGAGCCGCTCGGCACGGAGGAACAAAGGCAATCTATTCAGGCTGCCCATCTAGCCTAGTACTATGTTCATTTACTGGCTGCAGCTTTCTTTGTCCTCTGGGGCCAGACGCTGGAGGCGCGAATGTTTCTCGCGCCGAACTTTTGCTGCGGGGCCTAGCGAGGTGCGCGGAAGAGTTGGAATTCGTCTTATACTCCGCAGTGTTCGGCCGCATCCGGCGGCCATCCCATAGAGTAGGGATAGCTTTTGTACGGAGCAGATGTAAACGCGCGTCAACTTCGAGCAACTTTTCCATACCTATATAGGCAGTGCCAGTAGCCGTTGGCCCAT
This sequence comes from Rhipicephalus sanguineus, assembly GCF_013339695.2. Taxonomy (NCBI): domain Eukaryota; kingdom Metazoa; phylum Arthropoda; class Arachnida; order Ixodida; family Ixodidae; genus Rhipicephalus; species Rhipicephalus sanguineus. The sequence continues at coordinate 117,188,274 of NC_051181.1, forward strand.
TTGATGGAAGCGCTAGCTACGAACTGTTTTTTTTTTTGTTCCTTGTGGGGCGGTGACTTAAGGAACTAGCATGGAAGGGTTCAAAGAAGGTTCGGCATAAATTTATCGGTGGCCTATAACGTCCAAGGAACACTGCTTCGTTTCGTAAAAGACGAACGGTAGCGGCGAGGAACGATGTATTGGCGAGCGAAAAGTTGGCGCCACTCAAACGTGCCTTCGAGTATATCTGAAAACCCAGCATGGCTCCGTGGCAGTTGCTCAAGCATTTACATCAACGAATAGCTTCGGAGTGGATGAATGAGTGCATCTTCCCCAATTCTCGCCGTTGTGTCCGAGAATAGCCCTTTCTCCTTTTTATCCACTGAGGCGGAATTCTCGAAGGAGAGCCAATCTATCGTTAGACGCTCATCGACCGCGCAGAACTTATAAGGTGAACTCAAGGCTCTTTTGCTTGCTTTCTAGACTAGCCCACCATCTGCCTCGACAGCATTTTCCTAACCTTCGTAGCCTATTCTGAAATTCTATAAGGTCACTGGTTATGTGCGCTACGCATTACGTGACCAACCCTGCTAAACTCTTTCCTTTTTTATCACAACTGGAATATCAGCTACCCCCAATTGCTCTTCAATTCATATCGCTGTCTTCTGGTCACATAGCATTACGTCTATCAGATATGTGCCATAACTCGCTTGCTTAATCCCTTCGACTTGCTTTCTTTCCTATTGATCACCTTCGTTTATGCACAGCTTACTACATGTCACGATTGCATTCTTCGCTCTGGGTCCAACTGTAGCTACTCGTTCTTTACTAAGAGGACGCCATGGAGATGTTCTTGTTTAGCATACCCATACTTTATTCAGTTTAATTATCTCATCCTAGCAAAGTTCCCTCACCCTAGCAAAGTCTGCGCTGTCTCCTTTTCTTCTTTCTGTTCGTGTCTTAACCTTGTTGCGCTGTTAGTTATTCCACGATGAAAAGTTCCCTAATTTATTCGCAAGTTAAAATTGCTCGGGCCCGTCGATAGGCTCACTGCTCACCCACTCACCTGGTCCTGTATTTCCTGCAACGCTCAGCCTGACTTTCCCTTGTTCACTCGCTCGCTCGCTCGCTCGCTCGCTCGCTCACTCACTCACTCACTCACTCACTCACTCACTCACTCACTCACTCACTCACTCACTCACTCACTCACTCACTCACTCACTCACTCACTCACTCACTCACTCACTCACTCACTCACTCACTCACTCACTCACTCACTCACTCACTCACTCACTCACTCACTCACTCACTCACTCACTCACTCACTCACTCACTCAACCGCATAACCGCTCACGGTGCACTCATTCACACTGACGCGATCACTCGCTCACACTCAGCCATTCACTCACCCTCACAATCAAGCTTTCACTCGCTCACTGACCTACTTACTCCTTCCTAGTCATTCAATCACTCTTACCGACAGCGCACGTTCCAAGAGAAATGACGAACTGTTCACACTTCGAATACTCTAGGGTTACCATAATTGCGCACAGCATCGGCGACGTGCCCACTACGCTGCCTACGAACAGACCGACCATTCCGATCGCGCCTCGCATTAGTGAGCTTCGATTCTGCAGGCTGCTGGCGCGCCCTTTGACAAATGTGGCCCGCGCCGGGGAAACATTTGTCTCCTTCGCTAACGACGAAACGTTCTCCCCGCAATTCGTCACCGCGGCCGCGCGCACCGCTACTAACCTGGCGCTGCCGACGCCATGACGGGGGACGAACGCTGCGAGACAGGCGGAACCAAGTTTTTTGCCGTCGGCGCCACAACCAACGCTGTGTGCACGTTGACCGGTGTTTCTACATTCGGAAAAAAAAGGGAGGGAGAGAGAGAGCAGCGCGGCGAGAAGTCGCGAGATCCCCGCTGGCGTTGCAGCCAAGTTCGGTTACTAATGGTCCCGCAGTTTTCCCTTCCGGGAACGGCCATTAAACAGCCATCGCTCGAGCGGCTGTCCGCGCGCCGGTATGGAGAGACGTATGAGCTGCGCATCGCCGTGCAAGAACATTTGTCATCCGCGGGCTGCGGCATTATGGCTGTGCTTCTCTCGCCTGCCTCCTGTTGCCAACTGGCTCGTGTGTTTTCGCCGTAATTTGCCAAGGTCCTCGTTTTTTGACGCGTCTTTAGCATATCTGGTGTTGAAGGGAATACTGATATTGGCTTGCTATCGTTCTCGACAGTGCCGAGTGCACTTTTGGTTTTGTTTTTGTTGTCGTGATTGTATGGGTACTGGCGTGGAAATTGCTACAGGGAGTTTCTTCGACGTGCTTTCTCGTAATGTGTCAGTTGTACTAACGGTTGCATAGTCTTTCTTGATTTTTAATTTTGCAAGGGCACTTACTGTGGCGGTGGTGCCAAACCAATTTTCTCTCTTTAGTGTCGTATAATATGCTGCTGCGAGTGCGACTTGCGTCCTACTGTGGTCTGGCTAGCCTCACTTTCACAGTCTACTTAGAGGGTGGTGTAATTGCTTTATTGTCCAAGCAGGGGAAAGAGAGAAAGACACATAAGAAAAGGAGGGGTGTTAATCGGGTTGTACCTGGTTTGTCCCAAGCCCTAAGTGTTAATTTGAAATTTATTACCTCGCACCAGGGGCGTAGCCAGAGGCGGGGGGGGGGGGCCTTCACCCCCCCCCCCTGAATTATTTCAGTTTTGCTTGCGTATATATACACGCGCACATACAAACGCACGCACGAACATACATAAAGTATGGTTGAACCCCCCCCCCCCCCCGAAAAATATTTCTGGCTACGCCCCTGCCTCGCACTGCCATAGGGGAGCTGAGGCCTCGGCGTGAAATTGAATTATGAGTTTGTATACGTATTTGTTTGAGTAAAGAGCAACCAATCGCCTTCAAGTTACAGCATCCAATGTATTGAACAAGTGCCTTATCGATGTAACCCGACTTAGTGTTGTCCTTTTTACGTCGACCAGCGCTTTATATTCGGACACCTTCACATAGCCAGCGCATCCAGTCTGTTGGCTCAGCGGCTATTCTGCGCTTCGTTACTGAAAGGGACGTCTGAGCTCCGAATCCCTCATGCGTCTCTCGTGTTTCGGAGAAGCGTAGTGCAAAGTGTTTATGCACTTATCTTTTGGCACAGCTTCATGGGACCAGGTAGGGAACGAAGCTCTCAAGGGGACCAGCATTAAGGCTCCATATAAAAATGAAATGTAAATTTGTAATACCGGAATCGTTAAAGCATTTGTGGAATTCATGGACTGCTATATGATAACTACCTATGATCTTTGAATGCCTAAGACCAATATACACAAATGTGCCACTAACAATATCGATGCTAACAGTAACAGCTGCGTGAGCCTTATGTATATATTCAAGTGTGTTTTTGTAAGCACAACGTACTTGTGAGTTGTAGACGTACCATGTAAATAGCAGTGTATGCCTACTGATGTCACGGCGCGCCCTACTAAATTTATACGCCCATCTGTTGTGCTTCGTATTCTTTTTTTTCCCACTTTTTAATTAAACAGTCAACTATTTAATCTCGTATTTCGCTATCAGGGACATTTGTGTTACAAGCGCAGTGTAAATAGTGGTTATTTCCAAGTGCGGAAGTGCAGAAAGTCCATGCTTATTTCACACGCTACGATCCATCAATTTCCGTAGGACATTACTGACACCGGAGTTCGAAAGTCGGGATTGGGAAAAGATGAACCAATTTACCCCCACCAAGATGCTACGAATGAAAATTGCGTTCTAGCGTCATTTATAAATAAAACTGGTGGCAACCAATACAGTGATGGCTTTAATATACATGCATGCAAAGATGGGGAGAGAGAGAAAGACAGCAGAGTGCTAGCTTAGTACCATCGCAAGAAACTGATCACGTCTTAACACATAGAAATTTGCGGCGTAGGAGAGTCGTACGAATTAAACACACATGCTCACCCCTAGCTGTCAGTGCCACGTCAACATGCTTACACCTCGCCCGCTTTTCTAGACGTACAGGGCCCGGGACAGATCGAGAGATGGAGATAGGGAAGCGTCGTGCCACAGCCGGCAGTGTCCAGCCTGAACCGGGCTCCGATACCAAGGCGCGAGGGACAAACGCGTCACCATAGTCCCGGAGTCTGCAGGGTGGAGGAACAAGAGGGTTACTTCTTCGCCGGGTCTGGTTGCCTGAAAAAATACGCAAACGTACAAAGACTGACGATTGCAACGAGCCCGAGTCGTCGGAAGCTGGCCTGGCCTAGAAACGAGAGCCTGTGTTTGTATGTGTGCCTTCACGATACGGTCCTCGGCCAACTTCTATGCCCCGCCATCTCCTCACCCCGATCCCGCTCTCCAGAAAGCTACAACGGACGGGCACTAAGAGTCAGAAGCGTGCTCAATATCGGATGCCTGCCGTCGCACCAACAAGAGCTCGCGCGGGGTAAGCAAGATACCAAAAAAAAGAAGAAAAAAAGGAAAAAAGTTAGAATGCGGCGAGAAAGAGAGATGCCCTCAGAGATAGAACCTACAGATAATGCGACTGTATTGAATATGAATGAACGCCGACTTAAACACGTATCGGTTGGTTTCTTCGTTTCTCCGATGTCTCTCGTCGTCTTTTACATGCCCCCTGCATTTTGTTTGTTTTGCTCTTCTCTCAGTGGACTCGCTTTCTCTGTCCCGCGCCTACCGTGTTTATTTTTGTTAAGGATCGAAGGAAAGGTTCTTCGCTGATACCATTGTTGCTCACTTCAGTGTCGCATCCTTTTTCTCTCTCTGTCTTTCTCTTCGACTCAACCCTAGCAGCGCATGTGTTCCCGCTTCCACACAGTACGCTCTGCTCGAATTACCTTCCCTTGTCACCCGTCCCCACCCTCCCCCTTCTTTTTTGTCGATACCGTGATTGCGCTCGCATAGTTTCATTGGTCAAGGAAGGCGTTCTGGCGCCTATCCCAGAATAAGTGTGCAGATAAAGTACGTCCAGACAGTCCCCAGCAGTGCAAAGAAAAAAAAAACGGGATTTATTTCCCAGTGAAGCTTCAATAATGTGAGAAAAATGTCTTGATGCATCTAGGAGGTGTCTGGAAACTGCGTCCACATTATCCAGCGACACATCAACAACGCAAAAAAAAATTGGCCGCCATCCCGCCCTGCGATCGTGAATGTCCAGCGAAGCTGTATCAAACACCACATGTGCTGATGGGGAGGGTATGTTTTATTATTACTTTAGAGTAATGGTAGTGGTAATCGCTTTGTGGTCGCTGTGGTAGACCATGAATGGTTCTGCGACCATTTTCAACAAGACGAATTTGTTCCTTTCTTCGAGCATTGTATTCACGCTGTTCTTCTAGTGTCTTTAATTCCCGTGGTCTACCCATTGCAGTCTCAGAATGAACTGAATGAGTCGCTAGAGGAGTCTCCCTTTTATATATGAAAGCAGGAAACACACGCGGGAGGAAGGAAGAGCCGTTTGACGTCATTCGAAGCCCTCGTGTGAAGTTCAAAGCAACGGCAACGTAATCTTTACCGGCAATGCGTGGGAGGGTGATCCCATTATACACACGCGCCTTATCATCCATCATGCGGTTTTGATGCTTGTTTTGCGGTTTTCTTTATTGAAACGAATACTGAGCTCTATGCTGTATGCCTGATTGCAAAGAAAGATATGCTGTTTGCCTTGAATTGTTAAAGGGCCGCTAAATCACCCGGAGTTCGAAATTCATTTGTGGCGTTGCAGTTGTGTACGAGTCTACAGCGAACGCGTTCGTTGGCTCGTCTGTCCACCTCTCCGAATGCCCTTCCTCAGCGTCCGAGGTGAAAACGCAAGAGGCGCGCGGATCTGGCTAGCAGAGGAGCACGCGAGCGCGAGTGTCGGTTATTGGTCTACGTGCCTGGCGTTTCGTGTTTACACCACCAAATTTTCCGACCGAGGAGAGGTATACAGCATTGCTGTAAAACGCCCACTCTTGACGCACTCATCCCTATCGTTGTTGGTTCGCTGAAACAGTATTCGGAGTTAGACCTTATGTCCCAAAGTTATAGTTAAAAAGAAAAAAAAAGGTTCGGTGAGAGAGCAGTAAATATAAGTGCGATAGATAATTAATGGAAGCTTTCGAAATTTTTTAGAGTGAAACAAATAAGCTTCATATTAAAGGCGTTACATCTCGGTGTTATCTGAGACATTCCTAGCACAGTTTTACTATGCTCAGCAAAATCGTTCCATGTTATCTTAGTGAATTCCACAGAAGAACACTGCAGCACAACTAAATAATTTTCGTGGGGAAATTCCGCTCCGCTCCTGCAACCATTTCATAGGTGACGCTACTCGACAAACGTCCCCCTCAACACCTTCTAAGTTCGAATTACTTCTTGAGTTAACGCATCACCCGAAACTAATCCTACAATCCATTGTTTTACAGCACGACTTCTTGAACGAGCGGTAAAAGGAAAAGGCAAGATCAAGCGCTGACTTTGGGTTATGCAGAACCTACTAGGCCAAGCTTCGACACTACTACTTATTATCTCAGCGCCGGCTACATATTCTACAAGCTAATTCAGCTCGCGTACAACAGTCTTTTCTTCCTTCACGGGAAGGGGGGGGGGGGGCAATCTGTCTTTTCTCGACCTTCGAAAGGCACTTCAATCCTGATATAACAGATGAAGTCATCAAGCACAAGTCAAATACAATGCGCTATGCTAGGAGCAATCTTTTCACATTTCACGCATATTGCTATGAAGGAGGAGCGGCAGTAAGAAAGATATAGGGATCTTTTTTTTTTAAACATTAGATTCGATAGACCTTAGTCAGAAAATTTCCCCTTATTGTTCTCATTCAGCATTTATCGTGCCACTTCTCTCTCTTTCTACTCAATATAACTGTTCGTATTAATCTTATGTTAATGCTCTATTGTGATTCTAATACATACGAATATCTGGAATTATCTGTAAAGATAGCTTTGCTGCACGCTTAGTAGTTATGCGGCAAAAAAAAAAAAACATTGTCATCAAGAGGATCGCAAACCAACGAAACGGGGTCAATGAATATGACACCCTACGAATAATGCAAGCTCTGCTCACCAGCCGCATCACGTACGGCACGCCGTATCTCACATTGAAGACCGCAGAAATGAAAAAAACTTAATATTATGATAAGAAAGGCAACCAAAGTCGCCCTGGGACTACCCCCCATGGCTTCTACTACACGTATTCTTAAAATGGGCGTCCACAACACGTGGCAAGAGCTCGCCGAAGCTCACAAGAACAGCCAGCTGGAACGACTAAAGCTCACGCCCACCGGGAGGTCAGTGCTTCGGTACCTCAAGTACAGCGAGACGTACATCGCCGATGCAGACCGGAAAAAGCGCATCCCGCTGGACGTTAGAGAGTCCCTCTTCATCGCGCCTATTCCGCGCAAGATGCATCCGACATTCCACAAAAGTAGACGAAAGGCTCGAACCCGGACGCCCGCTACACCGACGCTGCTAAGTATCCGCGCAGAAATGCGTACGCTGTCAGCGTCGTAGACTCTCGAGGCCGAGAGTTTGCGTCGGCCACGGTCAAGGCACACAACTCAGAAGCAGCGGAAGAAGCGGCAATCGCTCTCGCCACAACCATATGTGCAGACGCCGCGGTGATCTTCACCGACTCGCAAGCAGCTTGCAGGAATTATGCGAAGGGCCGCATCTCAGCCGACGCACTTAACATCATAAAACGGCAAAGCACTCCACTCCCATACACCTGTATAATATGGGTGCCAGGACACGAGGGTCTACAGGGAAATGAAGCGGCCCATGGCGCTGCCCGCGAGCACGTCAGCCAGGGGCTGTCCTGGACCCACAGGATACCCGACCCATGGCTGAAGAGGTGGAGGCTGTACAGAACACCTATTCGTCGCTAGTACAGCACTACAGACTGGAGTGACGGGTGTACCCTCCACCACATCCAAAACTGACTGAAGAAGAAAGCGTGATCATCAGACGCCTGCAAAGCAACACACATATACATGGATTATTAATGCACCGCCTCTACCCAACGAAACATAGCTTCATGTGCCCGCTCTGCAGCGTACCGGACACCCTGGCACATTTGCTCCTGGAATGCCCGTGTCATGTAGACCTCAATATGCAACCGGAGACGGACGTCAATCCAGCACTAAACACGAACGACGACCACCTAACCGAAACGTGGGAGGCCAAGCTCGCCCTCGAGGATCTGGAAGACCAGCGACAACTTGTCATCAGGGCCAAGAGGGCAGTTGAAGCCAGAGGGTTCCTGGTCAAGGGAGCCCCCCCCACCTTAGGGTGATACCGAGCATCGCTCAGAACACTGTTTCACAAATAAACGTTTATTTCTCTCTCTCTCTCTCTCTCTATCGCGAGAGGTCTACAGGTAAGCTGAATTTGTAGTAAGAAATTAGCAGACAACTCCATCATTGGGTAGATATTGAGTGAAGACAATATTGTTCTTACTTCAGGGGATAGCCAACAATAACCAACGCAAGCTAAGATTTAGCCAACATATATTAGTATAAAAAACATGGCTGATCCCTCCGTCATAGGAATCGGTATAACACGAAAGTGAAACGTGTCTTCACAGAAGTAGTGCTTATGACATATGAGAGCTTGTACAATGTCTATTCGTGTTTGGCAGCTATAGCACCGTTTGACGTGGATGCACCCATGTTGACAGCATGTCTCTATCGCGACGACTAACGCCCATGATCATGATTAAACCATTGTGGTAGCTGACGGTGCGAACATATATTTGGACACAGCGAATCGTGAATCCCGCGTAAGGATGATATCAACAAGCTCATAATCAACACTGGTACCCGGTATGCGCTTCTCCAAAGTGTCGTCAATTAAGGAGAGAAACGGCACGGTGTGCGCTTTCTAGTAATGGGTAGCCGACGCCTGTGCTCATGCATACATAACACACACTGCACTTCAGCAACGCGGGAGGTAAAGGTTCGTAGCCTGAGCCGCAAACGCGTGCGTCGCGCTGGCATCTGTCTCGCAGGCCCTGCTCTCGCTCCACCAAAGCACGACATTCGCCTGTCGAAATAGCGTCATTTCTGCAACGCATATTGCAGCAGTTTTGTTAGTCGGTGCTCTCGCAATTGAAGCAGTCGGCGGCAGAGAAATCCCGTTCGTGCACGTGGCAGCTGCACTACTCCGATGAGGCGACGCACGCTAACACGAATCCAAAGGCAAAGAACGTAACTGCGTCAAGGGTGCCTCGGCGACGCCAGCGCGGCCAGTCTACCTCTCTGGTATCGAGACGCTTTAACCATGACCTCCGATATCACGTGCAATCTCGGAGTAAGCGCTAGTAAGTGTCGATCGTGAAGCATTACTTCTTTTCACCTCTCACAGACGGCGGCACCGCCCCGCTCCGCCCGCCGCGAAAGAGGTGTGAAAGATATAAGGCGCGTTCGCGCCGTGCCTAGCATCTCCCGAGTTGGCTTAGTCGGTAGAGCGTCGGGCGCTTGCCGTCGCGGCCGCAACGTCGTGGGTTCGATTCCCAGCGGGGGGTATCTTGGTTTTTTTCTTTCTCACCCGTTGGCGTCCATTTTATCAACGTCATATCCGTGACGGATGTACTTGGTGGACCCCGGCATAAAACACTTTCGTGTTAAAAAGCGAGTTACAGCTCTTATCTGCTTTGGTATGATCAATGAACCCCTACGGGTCACAAAACGTTTCTAGTGTGTTTTTCACCTTGACTTGGTCAGCGGCCTCAACTTTTTCACTGCCGTGTACCTTACCAGACGACTTTCGTCAAACTCTCGACTACAAAAAGATTAACTTGCCTGTAAATCTAGCTTTGCCGCAAGCACACTCTTAATGTGACAAAGCACTGCGTTTGTATGCAAAATGAACACTCTGTTGCGTTGCAACATTTTCCCCTGGCTGACACTATTTTATAACATATACAATACTTATGGCGACAAACTGATACTGATTTGTTGGCGCTCTCTTCCACGAGACTTGCACGCGATACTTTGCGAGTTGTTGCGAGGGTTCGCGATACTATGCGAGACTTTCGCGAGACTTTCGCGAGACCCGTCCAAAAACACCGCGTGACCTTCTTTGAACGAGCGACGTGTGGAGAGGGAACGACTCGCTGTGACGGCATCATGTGAAGCCGTCGTAATGTCACAGAATGACATATTTTGTAACGTAATCATGACGTCATTACATGAAGTCCTACGATGATGTCATCACATGACGTCGGTCGATCTCCGAGGTGTTGTGCAATACTACGAAAGGTACAGAAAGCTTTGTGCGTGTGTGTGACGGAGAGGGGGGAGAGGAGGAATGCAAGCGACTGAGAAAGCCAAGGCAACCAATGCGCCTGTCTCTCGCATTGCTCCGATTGTTATGTCTAGCAAGAAGTGTGGTCCCCGACTGTATAACTAAAAGAATTACCATGAGTGCAGCAGGATTTCGCCTTCAAGTTTTACAGACTGTAACGTGCTGTCGACTTTTTTAAAAAACTATTATACAGTTAAACACAGACCAATCAACGTCTATTTTTATGCCTCTCTTCAAGTTATTTTTGATAGCCTGTAACATACCACGTGATGACATAGTAGAGGGCGGTCAATATACCCCTATTTTTCTGCACCCATTCTTGCCCTCATTCCTTTTCATCATACTTTTTTTTTAATATCTAGGCCTACATTTTCTGACAAAATAAAAGACTGAATGCAACAGCTCAAAGCCACCAAGTCAATATTAATTCGTAGCACACTGCACTGGGTGCAACATAAAAGAAGAAGAAAAAAATCATTAGATCTTCCTGCTGTCACCTCTGCTAACATATCAGCAGCAGAGGGATACCCGAGTTGACATAATTCAAAAAATATAACAGAGAGGCTGAGTTTATGTGAATAACATGCAACATCGAAACAAGGAAAAAATAGAGCGAAAATGATACAGATTTCATGTGTCACATATTTCAATTATTCTTCTGACACCCTCATTGTGGTGTGCGTCAGCTCGGCCTACTTTCACCTCTCAGCGCTCCCAGTTAAGGCGGGTCTAGCACGGAAACTGGGGTAAAATAAACCCGTGTGCGAAAGTGAGGAGGGTTTGATAAGCAAGACGTAAAAGAAGAGATGAGGGGAGGTAACCGGAACGAGATAAGCCCACCACCTCGGTAGATTTCGGCGCCTGTTCCTCGTTGCGGTTGTCGTTCGTCGTCGTGACGATGCTCAACCCCAGTAAGAAAGAACCACTTGAAATCAAGAGGTAGATGAAGACCCCTCCCCCTGCCTCATCCCCCCTCCCCCCCTCTCTTCCAGCTTCTGTATCTGACTTTGGCACCGGGAGGTTCGTGACAAGGACGACGGATGCTGAACAGAAAGCCAGATCTATATAGGCACACGTGCCACTGAGGTGGTGGAGGTGTACTGGTGGATGAAATATGACTTCCCGGCGGTTCCGGGTCCCCCACGATATATCTCGGCCCATTGTGCACCGTCCCGAGAGGAGTATGGAAAAAGAGAGAGATAGGAAAGACGTTGGAAAGGAAGCCTGTCTGTGTTCAGCGCTGCCGCCTGTCTCCCTTTGGTTGGTTCATCGAAGTGGTCCCATCTTCCACGTCGGTCGGTGCGCTGAGGCTGCCCGCGCGCTTCGGGCTGTACCGTTCCCCGCAGTGCGGCGAGGAAGTACGTCACGGCACCCTCCGCTTCCGGAGGACTTAGGGAGAACTTCCGGTCGCTTTACGCCTCTTAGCAATATTTTGCTTTGCCCGGGCGTATGTGGACACCACGCTGTTAATGCGTGCGTATGACAAGCGCCTGTCTGCGTGCCAGAGCAGCGCCAGGGTCGACGGGTGTGAGCGATTCGGAATGAAATATGCTCCGCACAAGTATTGCGGCAAGCACAAGACACGCTTACTGCATGGCATGGTAAAACGTCGATACCAACTTTGTTTATTGAGAAACCATTGCTAGTTTTGGGGGCCGCAACACCTTTTGCGGGCGTTAAAGACGTTCTGCGGTTGTAAAATGGCAAGTGCGAACAATAGAGGCGCCTAAAAGACTGAAATGAAGAAAATATTTTTCCCCTCTCCTATGAATTAAAAACAAGGAACGATTCTCGGCCACCGCTGGGTTAATTACCCTTAACCTTCTCCTAAGCGAAACTCCGACGAATATCAACACCTCTCGCCAAAGTTATGCGCGATGTCTTTCAGGTCAACGTTGACTTTGTCCACGTGTGATGTGAGCCAATTAGAGAAGGTGCAGTTGCTTTCTTAGCCAATCAAAGGGCGCAATTTGGCGACATCGTGAATGTTTCGTCGTTCGTGAGGGTCAAGGCAGCCAAGATATTTGCGCCAGCATCGGCAGAGTTCTTTAGCTGTCCTGTGTATGAAGTGTGGGTCTTCGCAGGCCCTTTTTGTTTTCTTTTTTAGTTTGAGACCATCTTGAAATGAAGTCCAGTTTTCTGTTCGCTTTGCACTGTTTATCGGTTTTCTAGGTTGGACAGCGTCACGACCACGTTAAATGGCCATTGTTAGCATTGAGCGCGTAACTTGCACGATGCAACATGTGAAAGTGTGTATGGCATATGATCTATAACAGAATTCAGTTAGCGGCAGTTCAGCATTGGAAAAATTGACACAAAAATTTTCCTGCTTTACTCGGGAAAAAAGTTGCGCATATCGCATGATGCAAGTATTGCCATTAATATTTACTTATCTGACTTCTAATATCAAAATTTATGCGTCGTACAAACACGATAAAAGTATCACAGCAAGGTGAAGGCAAAGTCATTAACCTCTGGAGAATGAAGGTGGCCTTCAGCCACAGGTAATGTTTCCATAACAAAACTTATCTAAACATTCCGCAATACTTGAGGAGTAGTATAGCTATCTATTAAATGAGGCGTAATATGTGCGTCCATGTAAGTGCATTTTTCTTGCAACTAGGTGTCCCCCTGCCGATCTTGTTTACATTATGTTATCTGTACGTGTCAGTCGGAGGTGAAAATATTTAAAATAATTTTACCTATTCAGAGTACGTCTCGCATAACTTACTGCAGATCTCAGGCTATTACTGGGACATCTTAAGTCGTCAAGCGTAAAATGTACTCTTATAATTGATTTTTTTTCAGTCCGTCCATGCATTTTTCTATATACCTGGGTTGAGTTGAACGAAGTTCTAAGCGTCGGTACAAGCTTAGTCGCCATTCACAAGCACACATTTTATTAAAACAAAGAAAAAAATGATATCCACTCTCCGCACGAATCTTCCCCGAGTAGCATTTATCATAGACAAGTGTGAATTAATATTTTCCTCTAGCATCACTTTTTTATCTTTCCTATTGCGTTGTCGCCTATGATGAACGTGTCTGTGGTGTACTTATACATTTTTCCTCCTATATATCTGCTTTTCTTTTCTACTTGCAGATATGACGATTGTCCTGTCATCGCCTCGCTACTGTGCCGGGAGGCGCTAACCGGAAAAACGCCGCACGCCGGGGTAGGCCCATGGGAAAATGCGATCATCTATATGAAGAAGGCAAAGAGCCGGTATGATCGCTTCCTGAGCACACGGGGCAGCCGAAACAGTCCGGAGCACAGCATCCGGTAGACCACTCCTCTAGGGATAAATGCTTCCCTCCTCCTTCCCCCCTGTTTCTCTTCCGTTTGTTCCCTGCATATATCGCGCTGAGTCATGATGCAGAAAAAATGAAAACCAGAGTGACATATACGTTTTTTTTTTTCATTCTGGGTTGCTTCGCCGCATAGTATATAAATTAAATAAATATAAGCACGTTGTGTCATTTCATGGAGATATTTCAAAATGCTACTTATGAAATGTGTTGCCTGTTAAATAAAAAAAAATTGTTCTCACCAACCAAAGAATAAATCCACATGAGGCATTATTGGTGCTTGTTGCAGTATAGATGTATTAGTGTATGAACCCACAGAGTCTTGTTGCTCATCTAGTAATAAATATATAATCATCGGAACGTTGTCTCATGACATTCTGTCTGCCACGGTGGTGCCGTGGTTACGGTGCTCGGCTGCTTACCCGAAGGTCGAAGGTTCAATTCCGGCGGCGACGGTCTCATTTCGATAGAAATGAAATGCCAGAGGGCTGTGTACTGTGCGATGTCAGTGCACGTTCATGAACACCAGATGGTCGGAATTTATGGGACCCTCCACTACGGCGTGCATCACAATCAAATCGTAGTTGTGCCTCGTAAAGCCCCAGATATTATTATTATTATTATTATTATTATTATTATTATTATTATTATTATTATTATTATTATTATTATTATTATTATTATTATTATTATTATTATTATTATTATTTAGATGTCCGAGTTTTGACACACGCAACATAGTTTTCCTGACCGATGACATGCACGCTTTATTTTCGTCCTTAGCGTATCTGGTTATTTCGCAATTAAACTGGCATTCATCTGAACGTACAGACAGATACAAAAGATACTAATAGTGGCAATCGAAGTTATAGCAAAATGTGCAACCTGTTATTGAGACGGAAGGTCTTGAGGATCGAAAATGTAGCAAAAAATTAGGATGCTGCATTGAGAACAGCCGTTTCCCTTGTTTTTTGAAATATGACATCAACTAGCTGGTAAATGTTTTAGTCATGACGCCTCATATCTGCAGTTATGATAGGTAATGTCACTCTTAGACCAACTGCCTACATCATGCAAGGCGAAGGAGAAAATTAAGCATTAGTTCCCAATTATTAATTTCTAAAAAAAGTTCGCGAACAGTCATAAACGGATTAGTTTAGAAGTGTTCGCGACGTTCCAAGTTTTAGTGCTGGTAAATAGCCAAACGTGGTAGCTGTCTGCTTGCAGTATTGCTTCTTTGTCTGCTTGCAGTATTGCTTGCAGTATTGTTTTATATGTGCGTTAGGGGACGAGAATGCACGATGTTACTTTAAAGTAAAATTCGGGAAAAAAATGGAGCCCAGGGGGGAAACATTCGTGCCGCAGGCTTCCCGCAGTGTACTTATAGCAATTAGGAAGCAGTGTTTTCTACAAGTTCTCGTGAGAAAATGACATTATCTGCATCGACTCTGATTACAAGCCTCCTTGTACGAACTGAGTCTATGAACATATAGCACACTGATATGAAGCCCATGTATTCCAAGTTTTTGTGCACATGTTCTATTTGTGCATTCTAAGAGTCGCTGTTCCCTCATTTCGACGCAGTGGTCAAGAATTTCACATCATAAACGCTCGAACAAAGGCACGTAGTCAGTATAAATTCACACGACTTTCTTACGCTGTCGAATCGTATTCGTATCAGAAAAAAAAAAGGCATGCGCATTTTGCGAGCAGTGCCCCCAGACTCCTTCCTCTTTGTGGCGCCGACCGTGGATACGTCAGCTGACCAACGTGACGTCCTGCGCAACGTTACACCGTGCCCCTGGTAGCAGCCGACTTTCTTCGCCGATTCAGTCTCAGGCTCGCCCCGTGTTCCATGGGATTGGATTCGAATGGCGCGTGGTGTAAGGGCATTGCTGGAGTGGAAGTCTTTCAGTGCGAAGCCTCTCGAACAACGCGCGTCATTTGGCAGGTCCCCCCTTCTCCTCCCCCCCCCCCCCCCCCTCGCACACGCACAGGATATACTATAGACTCTGCAAAAGACGCGCGAAGCTATCGCTTGTCACTTGGCATGGCCTTGCTGGGAAGGGATTCCGCAAAAGATCTGCCCCGCTTCCATATCGCCGCTGCTCTCTTTACTCCCTCTCCCTCTCACGCAGTTCTCATTAACTCCGGACCCGTCAAGTACCCTTCATCCTCGTCCCGCCAACGCGGCGTCACAGCCCTCCCGAGCGGTCCTGTCACCGACAGGACTTCGTAACGTCGCTTGGCGCTCTTCTACTACACTCATTGGCTCCGAACTGGGACAAAGCCTAACCAGAGAGGGTGCATGAAGGGCCCTCTTAGTCGCATCCAGAAAAGGCCCGTCTCGCTCTCGCTCCCTCTCTCGCGTTAGCCTCGGCTGTCGTTGTCAGAGTGTCTGTGGCTGAGGTCGAAATGAGAAGCCCCCCCCCCCCCTCCCTCACCCCACAATCTACGTCTGTGCCGCTGACTTGCGATCTCTCTTCGTCTCTCAACATAACCAGATGCTAGATGGCGTCGAGAAGGCTTTGTGTCGAATAGCGCTGAGTTCCAGAGTAGCCTGAATTCTCGAGTAGCTTGGGTTTGGCAAAGGAAGAAAAAAATATACATTTTATTTTGCCTAACGTTGTCTGCGGACTTGACCTCTGGTGCAACAGCTTCTTGGGACGTTTCCATACGTGTTGTAGCTATACATTGCTGGCATTCAATATACTTGTCACCACCTACGCTTGAATTCGCATTCCGTACCGCACCACGCTGTTTCAAACGCGTGCCCCGTGTCGAGGTAAGGCCAGTGTATTAGCTAATCATGAAGCCTGGCCGGCGCGTCAATAATGCTGTGTGTACACCTCTGGTGTAACACGTAGATTCCATTGCGGAGCAAGATGTCTTGTATGCTAGCATGAGTATATGTGGCCCAGGACTTTGGTGTATTGCAAATTGCGCTCGAATGACGTATCAAGAACTGTTGCAACGACTTCGCGAACAGCGTTCGTGATTCGCATGTCCTTGACTTGCGACAACTCTTTTCCTAATGAAAGCAGCTCAAGTATTACGAAGACACACATTTAGATTGATGTAATATAAAGCTTCTTCAAGCTATACAACACAATTGAACGAGTTTGTTATGATGTAAAGTCAATTAAGAGAAAGAAACACGGATAAAACGTAGTTTGGTTTGTCTTTCGTGTACCTGTAGCTTGGCATACGTTGAAAAAATGTCTTGCACTCTATCGCGTGAAATGTCGTCAAGTCAAACGCCTTAGCGAAATAATGCTCCCGCTGCGAAGCAGCGTAATATTATTCACTGTAATTTCAATTCTTAAACCGTATACCTGCATAGCAAAAAATAAAAACGATTCCCAGGAGGTGTATGCGCTCGGGCTCTTCCAATCTACTCTGTCTGCACGAAGCAGCGCGGGGACTGTTACCGTAGGTGGCTCTCGCGGAGTGAGCTTTTCAATTTCACAACCACGCTGAAGCTCATCGTCTCGCCTCTCTTTCATTTCTGTAGTTTTTTTTATTACGTCTTCTTTCTTTCCGTCCCTTGAGACGCAATTTCTCGTCCTCCGTGGAGCCGGCGTCGCGTGAACCCGACGAAAGGTGGAATAAGGAGCGAGTCTCCTCTCAGAATGAATTAAATTCTCGAACGCCTCCCACCCTCTGTCGGCTGAAGACAGCGGTAGCGTCCGTTTGTCCGGTTCCGCGAAAGTTTTTCAGCATTCGGAGGCCTTTCTCATTCTCAACTGAGCAAGTAAAGCTATAACAGTAAAACCGATCCTAGAAAACGCATAATCACCCTCCGGAGTGTCGCCTTTCGAATAGGAACGAAGTTCTGATAAGATGGAACAGGCAAAAAAAAAGGGGGACCGCCTTCCCGACCTCTATACTTTTGCCACTGTGTCTCAAATGGGCGCTGTATCTCGACGAGACCCGTGGAAGGGCTCGCTTACCTACGTCTCTTGTTTCTTTCCAGCTACAGTTGGGGGTGCGTCTTGCCTAAAGCCCACCTTGTGCTGAGAACATACGAAGTAGGGTATGGGGATAGGGTGAGAAAGGAGAGAGACGCGCCGGCGCTTCGAACTGTGAAAATTTGCCAAGGCAGGCCGGACTGTTGGGCGTACGTACGCCGTACGGCGAGTGTCCAGAGGTCGCTGAGCACGGCTTGCGTATGGGCCAAAAATAATCTCGACACAGCGAGTGTTGCCCCACCTTTACGCTTGCCTAGAACGGAAAAGGAGGGAGGGAAGGAGGGTTAGTCGGGGTCTGTCGTGACTATAGCGTTGGCGAACGCGTCGCTGAGAGTAAACCAATGTCGCTAGGGAACGGGCGCGAAGGGAGATCGTACTATGAAAAAGAAAGCTCTTTACACGGCGCGTGCGCGGAAGTCTTCGCTATATGGTCCCCGCTGTCGCCAGCGTACGCTACATCTTCACTACAGCGTGAAAAAAAGAAAAGAAATGAACACACATAGAGTGAGAGAAAGAAAGAAGTGTTTTATCTCTTTCTTATTTCAGTTTCTTTACTTATCTCCTTCTTTGCCCTCAGGAACCAAGCTCCGGTTCGTGCCAAGATCTGACGAGGATCAAGTAAGAAAGCAAGAGGCGAGACTTGGCGGGGGCGATGCCGGCTCTGTGCAAAAGGAAGGGCGAGCCATGGAGCCGCATTTGAAATGCGAATTTTCTCTCCGGGACGCTCCGGCCAACCGAGAGGGGCAGACCAACCGAGAGAGGACCCCGCCGCCTATATAGAGAATTGGGGAGAGGACACGTCTTCGTTTCTCCCATCTTCCTCTTCTTCTTCTTCTTCTTCACTGTACAAGGGTTTCCTCTCATATTTCTTACACTCGCTGCTATACTGTACACGCCCTCGTCTTCCGCTTACGTCTTTCTCTTCCTGTGACTCTATTTCTCGTGAGACATCCACCCTCCTTCTTTTCTTCATTCCTTCTTGTCGACACATCTCTGGCATTTCGGAGCACTTCGCATTTTGCTCGACAGTTTTCTGATATTGCGCGCTACCTCAACATTGCTTCCGTCGGCCATTATACTTTCCTCCTTCTTTTTGGTTCCCTATCTACAAGCCTTCTCACTCTTTTTAATTCATTCGTTTATTTCTTTTCGTCTCTCCTCCCTGTGCATCTCGGTCCGTTGATTCCTTCATTCAACCTCCCCCCCCCCTCCTTTTTTTTCTCATTCCTCTCGTAGAATGGGCATGGGAGCTTGCGCACTGCTGCCTTTCCTATTTTCAGTGCGCGTGCGTTTGATCTCAGTACCGTGAAAGGAAAAAAAAGAAAAAAAGTTGATTGCTTCTGCTCCGGAGGGAGGCGGGATAGAAAATAAAAGTTTGAAAGCGTTCCTTGTATGGGGTGAAGACGGAGAGCGGTCGGCACGAGACGCAATGACCAAGACGTGGACAATTTCTTATTTGTTTCCTCTTCCTATACCCGGAAGCGAGCGATAAAGGTTTTACTAGGGTACACGCGCTTCAACGCCGCAAAAAGAAAAAGGAAAGATAAAGAAAAACAGATCCGCGCTTAACCCTAACAGTTTAAACAAAGGTGACACAAAGAATGGGAAGTAAAGAAAAAAATTGCTTTCTTTATGCTTATTTTTCTTTTTCGGTTCATTCTGACTAATCTCAAGCTTATGCGTGTACAGGTATATGCTATCATAACATAACGCACACGTGAGTGTGAACTGTACGAAAAGCCCCTTAGAGCTTCCTGTTGTGATATTTCAGGGGGGCGATATTTTCACCTCATCTCCCCCCTAGTCCTCGAGATCATCCCTTGAATAGAAGCGTTTTTACTTCAAATTATTGCTCACTACTACTTGTTAACTAACTTTTACTATTGTCACGAACTAATCATAGAAAAGTAGTGTACCAAGGGGGTTGTATAGTATAACAAAGGGATGGAAAAAGGAAGTGAGGGTGACGTGGAGAGATGTGAGGCTGAGGAGAAGGGAAAGAAGGACAGGAGAAAGAAAAGCATAACATAGGAAGATAGAGAAGTAGAGATAAAGAGAGAGAAAGACAGAAAGAGAAAGAAAGAGAGAGAAAGAAATAAAAGAGAGAGAGATATAAAGAGATAGAACGAAAGAAGAATCGAGAAATGGAGAGCGAGAGAGAAAGAAATGCAAGAAAGAGAAAGAAAGACATAAAGAGAGAAAGAAAGAAATAGAAATCCTGCGTCCTGCATGCTTCGCCCCTCCACAGGTTTCACTCAAACACATTTCCCTACATGCTTCGCCCATCCCCATATTTTTTCAATGGGCACTTTAGAGATTGGTGTCACTGGGTCCATGTGAGTGAGCGCGCTAATTACACTGCAATTATTTGCAAAACTGAGTACACGTCGGCTGAACCCAAGTTTTATGTTAAGGGTAACACTTTACGAGTGAAGTACAAGTGGCCAGTGCTGGAAGCTTACGGTGACATTTTTTAAAAGATGGCTTACGTGAGAAGTGCTTTCAGCGCGAACTCAGTGAAACAGGGGCGGTTCTGTTTGAGAGCTTACGCATAGCAGTACGCGTGTTTCGATTCATCTATTCTATGCTTCTTTGTTGTACCATATGGTTGTATTTCCAGAAGAGCTTGGTGATGCAATGTGACTGGCTACGGCGGTGGGACGCACTACCCACTCGCCAGAGATTGTCGCAGTGGGCAGCGGTTCCCAGCGATCGCTGTCCCAACTGTGGCAACTAATGGGATCTTCGGCTGAGCCGCACTGGCACCGTGGCGGTGGAAGGGAAGTTACGTCAAACACCGCCCGAGTTTCAGGCCCCGCTGCGGGCCAGACGAACGTGTGAGCCACTAAACTCGAATCTGCGACAGCAGCGCCGTCTTCGAGACGCGCACAGCAGTCGAAATTCAGCAGACGACACTTTGCAACGGCGGATTTGTGCTGGGATTAAGAGCGCAAACGACGGAAAACCAGACGATTAGAGACGCTTGCGAGACGCTGTGCGTCCAGCGTGTGCTCATCTGTTCTCCACGCGCTTTTGCTGCGTGATTTTTGCACAAACTCGACGAAGGTTGGCAGTTTCTGCATCGTCTTCGCTCTCCGGTGAAATCCCGACAGCAAAAGTAGCCTTGTGTGAGCACGGCCGGACGATTTACAGCGCACGAATGTTTTACCTGCATTCCGGCCGTGTTTTGCTGCAGCGCCAGCTGTAAATTGCGCCTGCACAGATGGAACGTCGCAGCGTCGTCGGCGTCGTCTGCCAGCGCGCGCTGAACGATGGGATTGCACCACGCTCCACCGTCGATCTCCACGGTGGCGCGGTGGCGTGCACTCGTGTCGTGGCCGGCCCAGCCGAACGTGCGGCACCACACGCGTGGTGACCAGACGAACGTACGGCACCGCACGAGTGCGCAAAATACGCCACGAGTGCCGCCAGCCGAAGATCCCATAAGAAATGATTCGCCACACGATGTTTAAGTGGGCGGCGGCCAAAGGTGTGTGGCACGTCGTGTGGCGTGAATTCGGGGTTCGTGTTTCTCCCAGTGCGCGGTGCGGGAGGGGTCTTTTTGCACAGATCGTGTTTTATGTGACGATGTTCATGTTGTGGCGTCGGCGCTGTTTAACCGAAGGCCGTCGTCAGCCTCAGCGAGGCGCATATCCGGACAGAAAAAAATTTTCGGTGGCTTAGCTCGGCTATGCCAGGTTAACGTAACGTTAGCAAAGGTTCAGCTGATTGTTCTTAGCTTTCCTGATTGTCTAGGATTACCTTGATCATTATGCTTACCGCTGCTCCAATGACACACACATGGTATACATAATATGTGGCACATGTATATTTATTTTGCCAGGCAACTACTTCGGGATCCGATGAGTTAAGCTTCTCCGCTCTTCTGCGCCGTTGAGCAGCATTTGCGCGCTCCTCCTCCATGGCTAAACCACACTGGCAAACGCCAGTCAGAGGCGCTATCAAGCGGCTCCAGCGCAGTGTCAGACGGCGACTGCACAACGAAGGCGAATAGCTGCGCGCGCGCCGGCTCCAGTACGTCTACCATGGCTACGACGTCACTCCTCTGGAAGGCGCAGACCGGCGGCAGCGGCGGAGTGCGCGGGAGGTGCCGGCTCCGATACGCCAGCTGTGTGACATCACTGATCCTCGCGCATGCGCAGCACGGCTCTTGAGGAGCCACGCGAAACTGGCTCGGCTAGGCCAGTGTAGCTACCGCTACAAAAACATAGACGCATAGACAGAAAAAGCATAGACAGAAAAAACAGAGCTTAGAGAGAAAGCGGAAGAAAGAAAGGGGAAAATAGAGGGAAACGAAGAAGGCCGCCAAGCGCCGCACTTCCTTCAGGCTTGGCACCACTAGCGCGGCGCTGCCTTTTTTTTTTTGGTTTATGCACGTCGTGATCGGGAGCCCGGTTACTTTCACAATTTTGCGACAGCAAGCCAGACTTTTCATACATTTTACAGGGACCGACAGCTGGCCATAACGTGGGATTAGATCCTGCATGGTATGAATGAAAAGACCGTAAAATATAGTGACCGATTCCAGCATCCTTTTCGCGTTGCGAATAGAATTTATATTTTTAAATCGTGTCTAAAAGTAACAAAGACCGGTATGCGGAAGAGCCTTGAATATGGATAGTTGATCACTTTGCTGTACGTAGTCTGATGCTGTCATGTGTGCCATAATTAGTCCTCAAGGTTAGAGTCTATGTATATTATTATCTATCCCCGCTCAATTTTGTTCGGCTTACGAGGTAAAAGGAGCTGCACGGTGAGAAGCGGCGCTGCCTTCGCGGCAGCCAGTGGACCATGTCGAGCCGCAGCGCATGCGCGCGAAGTGCACGCATGCGCAGTAACTCACCGTGCTCGAACACGAACCGCTCTCGCGCTGACTGTATGCAGCATATGTTGTCTCGTGTGTATAATGACTTCATATTCGCCGCAGGTAGAAAAATTCTGATTACAAATGTTTCACGGCGTTTTCCACGATACCATTCCGTGATTAGGCACTCTGACCGGTGAGCTTTCCGCTGCGCTGAAGAAAATAGGTACCATGAAAATTGGTTGTCGGTCCCACGAAAGTGTTTTATGCCGTGGTCCACCAGGACTTTCATGACTTATTTCCGTCACGGAAATACGTCAGCAAAATGAACGCCGTCAAATGGCAAAGCACAAAACTGAAAAAGTTAACCGTTCACAGGAGTCGAAACCATGACCTCTCGGACCGCGACGATAGCTGGCGGGCGTTTAGCCCACTGATCTACGGCCAAACTCGTAACGGAGGCTACATGAACGCGCCTTTTATCTTTCACACGTTCCTCTCACAATGCTCCTAGATGGATGCATGCATGGATGCTATGAGCGTCCCCTTTATGAAGGGGCGGTGACATGTGTGCCACCAGGCTCGAAATAAAAAAAAAATGCGCCGTTGCTACGACCGTCCCATTCGGCGCGTTTCCAATAAAATGGTAAGTTCGTCAACGAACACACCGCGAGGTGGTAACTTTAGCCCAAGCCTCGCTCATAGTATCCATCCATATCGAAAAATAGCTCTCAGACGCTCGCCTGGCTGTCGCACCGCGTTCCCCGCTCGCCCTATGAGATTAACGGCCAGGCTAGAGGGAAGACAGGACGCGCGTGGCATTTCTCTGCGCGTCTCACGACGCTTTGAAGGAGTGCATATCGAGTATCAGTGTTTATTACGTGCTTGTTGATGCCAGATTTGCGCGAGATTCATCATATGCGGTGTCCACGTATGTTAAATCATGATCATAGCCGTCAGTCGTCGGTCCGGAAATTGCCACTAGGCGTCAACGTGAGTGCGTCCACATCAAGCGGTGCTCTATCTGCCAAACAACAGTAGACATTGTACTACCAATGCACTATAAATAATCAACTACTTCTGTGACGACACGTTTCACTTTTATGTTGTGACCGATTGCTATGACAGAGGGATCATCGATCTTTTTAAACACGTACAGACACGCCCACGCATTCACAAGGATGACACACAATATTGCATCTGTTAACGCGTTTTCTCACCATACATGACACTTGAATAGGATCATTTCCTGAAGAAAATAATAATATTAATATCTGGGGTTTAACGTCCCAAAACCACGATATGATTATTAGAGACGCCGTAGTGGAGGGCTCCGGAAATTTCGACCACCTGGGGTTCTTTAACGTGCACCTAAATCTAAGTACACGGGCCTCAAACATTTTCGCCTCCATCGAAAATGCAGCCGCCGCGGCCGGGATTCGATCCCGCGACCTTCGGGTCAGCAGTCGAGTGCCATAACCACTAGACCACCGTGGCGGGGCTCTCCTGAAGAAAAAAAAAATTCAAGCCCTGGCATGGCGTGCGTGCTATGTGTTCGTGATTGTGTCGCGATACGAGCAGAAGGAACGTATTAGTTTTCTGTCCGTATTTAATTTCATCCAAGTGTCATGTATATCTTGAATAAATACCAGGAAAGAAAAAGAGAACTCTGGCGTGGCTCCGTGGTAGAGCATTTGTTTGCCACGCAGAAAGCCTGGGTTCGCAACCGCCACGTATTCTGTTTCGCGTTTTTTTTTTCTTCTTTTTTTTTTCCCTTGTGTGCACGATAGCTGCTACGGACACTGAGCTGGCGGAGGCGGTGGCGACGGACAAATACGCCACCAAAATCGACTGTTTTTGTTTGCTCATAACAGCTTACTCTACAAAATAAAAAGCAATGACACATCACGGGTTCTCGTGTTGTCTCTTGTCGTCTTACTTAAATGTCGTGTGTGTTTTGTGTTCGCGTGGCTTCATTTTTCATGGCTATGAATTCCATACGACCCCATGAAAACTGACATTCAGACATTGGACAGTTATAGTTTAAAGGGCTTAGCGGTATAGCGGAATCCAAACGCGCATGTGCAGTACGCTAAACGACTCGTAGTGTTTACCGTACGCACGCTATTTTTCGGATTTAGCGTTGCCGTGTTTGCGTGGTTTACGCGGCGCACGTAAAACATGGCGGCGTTTCCCAACACCTGCTTCGAATTGAAGTTGGCATTGTTGTTGAAGGATTCACTTCGTTCGCAGAAAACGACTGTGTTAAATGCCTTCACTTACCTTCAGGCAGCTTCGACGACCGAGTATTACGGTAACTTAGCGTTTTTTGAGAGCGATTCCCATTTCGTACGTTCCTAGACCTAACAAGCTCATAGATGTAAACAAATCTGAAACATATAAATTTTTGCTTTTGGCACGTGGCTCATACTTATTTACTTTTATTGTTACCGAAAAAGTAGTAATATTGCTTCATGCGGAGACACAGTGGAGCATCTTCAGTATTTTTTTCTCTGTTTTCAATTTTTTTAACGCATTCGTCCTCCGCTAGCTGACGCCGCAGTGACAGCTTGGGCAGAGCCATATGTACCCGGCTCTGAGCTTGGGCACGTATGTCCTATCCCGCTATACTAAAATGCGCTGTCCACAACGAGCGTTTGCAGCACGGTAACGCTATTCCCTTCACACCCGCTATTGCGCTAACGCTAAGCTAAAATTGTCTATTGTCTCGGAGTGAGTTGCTGGAGTACTCGTGCAAACAGATTATTGTGACCGGGCACGCTAAGCTTTTGCAGTGTTGCACATAACAAGGAACATATTTTCTATAGTGTCTCTCGTTATTCACGTCAAGTCATGCCTCAATTGAGTCCATACGCTGGTCGTGATAACCGCAATAATTTGTGTTAACGCTGCACATGTCACCAACGCAAAAAAAAAAAAATGCGTCGGCGACATGTGATCCAACAATAAGAAAAGAAAAATATCAAGAGCGACACGTATTTCGGTCGTCTCAAAGCAAGCTTGCTCGCGAGGACTCTCAACCTAACGCTGATCAGGTACGGCGGCGCTTCCTTACGGTGTACGGCTGCCGAAAATGCTGACGCGCTGTGAAGCCGAGCCGAGGGCGCTCATTTCGCCACAGCCCGCGCGCATCGTTCTTTCTCTCGAAGTCCGGTTTAGATCGCTGCACTATGGTAGCGCATTAGCGCAGTCACGTGGTTTTATTTCATATTTCGCGGGCTTTCTCTAAACGCCGAAAAAAAAAACGCAACGCACCGTGTACGTTGCCACAGAAAATTGGATCGGTCATTTTGGAATGCCCTCTACAACGTAATGACCGACACTTGGCCCCGAATTGAATATTAAAGTTTTGCATAATTGATCTTAGTTATTCGACCATTAAGCGCAATATAAAAAGTTCCCTAAACGGGGCGCCACATGAGGGAAAATCATATGTTTTTGATTTCATGAAGTTGCGGTTAACCATTTTTCTTCAAATTCTTGGTTCTAGTTACATGAAACACCCGGTGTACAGATCCGTAATCGAACAAAACGCGACTCTGCGTTTCATTCTGGGAAAGAAAATTGAAACAAAAGTGAGGAAGCAAAGAAAAAAAAATAAGATCAAAGAGGTGAATTGGAGCTACTGGAGAATAGTGCTAAAGGCAGACACTCGGGCAAAAGTGTTATCCCTGTCGGCATCGACTTTTATTCGCTCCCTTTACAAAAGGTGCGCGGCGCCAGTGGACCAGTGGGCGCTACATCCACATTGCAATGGGATTGCATTTGGCGCCCGGATTCTGCTGGGCTCTCTTGTATGCTAAGTGGCGCTTTTGTTAGGCCTGGAGTACTCCCCTCCTCATACACCTCTCTCTTTTTTTTTTTTTTTTTTGTTTTGCTGGTAGCTCGTCTAACCTCGTTGGCTGTGAGTCTACAGTTCGAATATAGTTCACCGAGTACGCAGGATCGACGGCCTTTCGATCAGCGCATGCGCTAACTTTCAAAGCCCTCCGCTGTATAATCGGCTTGCGACGTTGGTGTTTTTGTTCGCCGGCACTTTGAAGGGCAGACGGTGAACTATAGACGACGTATCTGCCGAAACTTTTTTTTTTCACTTTCACGGCTGAGATAAAGAAAGAAATGGTACAGAAACCACGGTCGATGGTTTTTCAGTGCGAGCGAATCGCCGAAAACTTCTAAAAAGAGCTGTATTCGTCAGCGATTCCTCCATGCCCTGAACTCTTACAATGAGAGGAGCAGGCCCATTCACAATGGTCATACATTTTGCACTAGCGATTGCAGAGATTAGGTTTTTGATGAGTTGGTAGCACAACTCTAACCGGCGCTGAAGAAAGAACAGACAGGGAGAAGCCCATATTCGCAACTGAAACTTTATTGAAAGAAAGGCTCATAAGAAGTACAGAGCCAGCTGCGAAGAGGTAATCTAACCGACCACAACTATACACCAACCATGAGCCGTTTCAGCTAAAATTCTTCATAAAACGATTGCTGCGCGAAGACCGAAGAAAGAACAAACAAGGACACGCGCGTACTCGCAACCATTTAAGTTGCGTGTATGCGCTTGTCCTTGTGGGTTCTTTCTTCAGTGCCTGTCTATGTTGAACAACATATGCATCACAACATGGAACACCCAAATGTCTACGCTGCTACAAATGTGGGGGCACTGCAACCGAAAATTCGCCGTCGGCGTTGGTTTGGTAGTTCATGGGAAGTTCAAGTGCAACGACAACCTATCCTGCCCCGCGCGTGGTACACTCTGAAATCCAGTGAAAGCACGCGAAAAAGAGCCCGCTGCCATCGCGTGCTGGTAGGGGGGGAGTGTGTGAGCACACCCAAACAGGGAATGGTGGGAGGTTTGCAGGTGAAGCGTGCATCAACTCATATGAGGCCCGTAGCCAGGAATTTTTTTTCTGGGGGGGGGGGGCACTTGCTGAAAACTTTGACTGTGAGAAAAACACCCATTTTCATTGTTTATTTTTGGTAAAAACACCTACTTCACCAAAATTTCGGGGGGGGGGGTGCCTAGGCACTCCCACTCCCCCTGGATACAAGTCTGGCTCATATACAAAGCCAGGCCTGGGGCGGAAAGGCCCTTGCTCTGCGCAGCAACGGCGTAAAAGGCGGCGCACGCGCTCTACCTTACAAGTAGTCAGCGCTGGTTTTAAAGTTTGAGCGAGCCGATATGGCTTGTCGCTTTCTTATGCGTCGTCTCCGCCGAGATCTGCGGATCTCCCCGAGCCTAATATTGCAAGTCGCGTCACCTCAATAAAGCGAAAAACAATACAATGCGTTTGCTCCCTTCTGTTAACGCTGTTCCTCAGGCCTGCGTTGTGAAAGCCACTGTTCGCGGTCGTCAAATGAAGTGTGTTCGTGCTTCTCTCTGCACACAGACGCCATGCTCGATGACTCAATAAATTCGCCTATTTTTACTAGCAATACAGGGCCGGTAAATCTAAAAACCTTTGTATAGTTGTTTAATATGCTCCGCTATCGCTAACAGAGATTCGCCTTTCTGAGAGATCTGTGACGTTTTGAAATACAGGTCTTTAAGGAGAGTTGGTTACCAATGCGTGGAGCCGACTACTACTCTTGCGCAATACATTTCGTGGCGATGACCTTAGGAACCAAAAAAGTGTTGAGAAGATAACACACGGGTGGACATTCACACACTCATAGTTTCAGTACTACAACATAAATGTTAATGCAATAAAATCTTTCATGCAACAAAAATGCTCACAAACATGCATTTTTGCAAAAGAGAAATGTTCACCGAAACAAAATTCAGCACATGAAGGTAACATCGATCCTGAGTTCTGCACTCCAAGCACAACAGTCACATACTCAGACATATTTGCGACATAAACACAAAAATACACGTACCCGCTATGCCGTAGCCGGGGGGGGGGGGGGGTGCCACACCGGGCCCGTGACCTTGCCCCCCATTCCCCCCCCCCCCCCCAATTTCTTTCCTCCATGGTATAGAGACTACAACATGACACACGACCACACTTACCTGCCCGGACCCCATGTCGGATCAAAGGCCTGCCCCCCCCCCCCAAAAAAAAAAACAAACAAAAAAAACATATACGCCTCTGCCGCTATGTCAATATACTAACAATGCGACAAAAAATTCTCATTTTGTCGCTATTTGTGTGTGTGTTTCTAATTATTGACACCAACTTACGCAGGCACTTGCGTCGTCTTCGTCCGTTAAGATGGATGGATGGATGGATGAAAGAACTTTATTGAGGTCCAATAGGTCGTGCTAGTTTCCTAGCCCGAAGCGGGCCGCTCCTATGCGTAAAAAATTATGTTAACGCGGGTGTACGATAGGGTGCTTCTTTTTTTTTCTTTCTTCTCTCATTGCCATTTTTACGTCCTTCACTTCCCTTGGAGACCTGGAAAGCCTGTCGTTAGTCTAACCTCTCCGGATATCATGGGACTCGCTCTTTGACCCCCGCTATATGTCTACGTGTGTCAACACTCTTAAAAGGGACCCTGAAGCTGTGTGAAAGTTCTCTACAAACCCATTGACTCACTAGCGTGGGTCATCTGGATCACTAACTGTCCATTTCGAGCGCTCTGTTTAAAGCGTGTGATTTATTACGCGCATCGCCACAGCATGCAGCGTGCCGCGCCGCCACACCGACTTCTCAGCCGCCACTGTTTTGGGACGCCGCATCGTCGACCGGTCGACGTCGAGAGAGAACGGGGGTGCTCGGGTTCGTGGCGGCACCTCGCGATTGATTAGAAAACACGCTGCGGCCTCTAAGATCTGTGGCGCTGTGGAGAAGGGTCGCGGAAAACGGAGCTTGGTTCCGTACGCTTGGAGCAGCTGAGAGGAAAAAAAGAGGGGCTTCGAAGTAGGGTAACTTTCATCGACCCGTAGCACCATTGATACACAATGTCTCTCTTAAATTGACGCGTGAATGATTTACTCTGGTTACAGCGCAACCGCCGACATAAGTTCAAAAGACCGTTTCAAGGAAACTTGAAGAGCCCCGTCGTTAACGAAGTGATGCGCAATGGATCGGTGGTTTGCGCAGTTGGACTCCGGGTTGTGGCAGTTGCTTGACTTAGAACGCCAGAGGCAATGTTTGGTAGACTTTTACACGTCTTTACTTTCTTATCTTCTTTCCTCTTTCTCTCCTCCTATGTTCATTTCCTCTATCTCTTCCCTCCTCCCCAAAGAGTAGGCAGGCGTTGTGCCACTCGAGGTTGCAGTTGCCAGCTTGCTCTACCTCTTTTCTCTGTGCCCTTGTTCATCAATATGTATACAAATCAAATAAATAACTAGTATAAATTAGCCAATATCAGCATTAACCTATGGTAGCTTACAGTAACCAGCATTAGCAAACACTAGGGAGTCAATCAGGTCATCCTTTTTTTTCTCTTACCGCGTATCTTGCGGTACATCCGGTCTCAGATCAAATGACTTTATTGAATGCCCTGCGAATTGGTGGCATGGGCCTGGATCCCACCTAGGCTTCGGCCAAGGGTTGCTGGCCCTTGGCGGCTTCCTCGGCTCGCTGGACGGCCCAGAGTTGGTGCTCCAGGTCCGAGTTGAGCAACACAGACTGCCAGCGCGCGCGGAGGCTGTCGCTGTTTCAGGTTGCATCGCGGCTATTCTTTATTATACATGGACATCCCCATAGTATATGCTCTATAAGGTGGCTCTAGAGTAACAATGTCTGCACTTGTCTGTCGTGTATAAATCTGGGTGTATTATGTGCATGATAGCTGGACTCGGGTAGGATGGGGCTTGTAACTGCCGCCGTTCGACAGACTGTTTCTTGCTTAATTTCGGGTGAGGCGGAGAGAATGTACGCATCTACAGTCTATTGTGTGCTGTAATTTTATGAAATGTGGTCATTCTATCTTGCCACTCCCATTCGTCGGTATTCCCTGCGGCGGGACTAACCGATGCTCGGTCTGCAAGCCC
Organism: Rhipicephalus sanguineus; assembly: GCF_013339695.2. Taxonomy (NCBI): domain Eukaryota; kingdom Metazoa; phylum Arthropoda; class Arachnida; order Ixodida; family Ixodidae; genus Rhipicephalus; species Rhipicephalus sanguineus. Next base: position 117,218,651 of record NC_051181.1, read on the forward strand.
TCGAGCCATGCGGTGCGCCGCCTCATTACTACCGTCCGATAGTGTGTAAGCAGGTGTCCATATGAGATGGACACTTTTTCTTTATCATTACCGAGTTTTACAATTGGTAGTGCCTCTGGGGAGATTCGGCCGTTTGCGAAGTTTCGTATCGCTTTCTGCGAATCACTGATGATCACGTCCGCTTGCGTTGGTGCTATGGCTAATGCCATAGCTATTTCCTGTGCGGTTTGAACGTCTTCTATCTGCTTTTTTTTTTCATCTCTCCGTTTTAACAAGTTCTATACAGCATGCTACCTGCAACGTCTGCCAATGAAATTGCTATAGTCGGTTACAACCTAAGAACGAGTACAAGCTCCGCCCCCAGTAGGTCGGAGCGCTTGTCAATCATCTGTGCAAGAGTCGTCGTCGGTGGTTTCCTTTCCATCCATAAGTATTTTTTCGCTGCTGATGTAAACACTACGCATATCATGAATTAAAAGTTCATCGTCCGCTGTTACATTGTTACGTTTGAGTATGAAGATGCACTTGTTTTGTAATAACAAAGACAAGCACGAAATTAACAAACACAGTCCTTAGAGTCGTAATCATCGCAGCTTGAGGTAAAGCTACCTTTCTTTGTTTGTTTATCTTTGGCTCTTTAAAACGCAATAAGTGCATAGCTACTCATGTATGAAGAAACGAAGATATGCAGGCAACCTTTTTTTATATACATGCGCTGACTTTATAGTTAAAAATGATTTTTATAGCCGTGCTAATTTATCGCAATCGCGTGATAGTGAAGAGGCAGCTCCATAGCGCTCTCCCGTAGTACACTACACAGTACTCTAATTTATTGATGCAAAAGCCTTAGATGACTCATCAAAAACAAAGAGTGACCGTCGGCGTCAACACAAGTGATGCAAAACGTCATGTAATCACAACCTTTGACCATCTGTGACGTCCGAATGGCGTCACAAGGTGACGTCATGACAGGATGTGTGTTAATCACAACGTTTGACCATCTGTGACGTAATAATTGCGTCATAAGGTGACGTCAGTACATCATGACGTCATACTGACGTTACTGTGATGCCACATAACATGACGTCACATGGTGATGTTATCACATGACATCGTCGGCTGGTCATAGGCGGACCGATCCCAGAGGCATGCGAAGCGCAAAAAGCTTGCAATGCCTCCAATCTAAGAAGTGCAAAACCACGCTCGGTGCAGAAAACTTTCGGGGCCGAGCAGATCAACGCAATCGAATGAGAATAAAAAGAAGACGATGGCTTTCGCCTTCGAGTCATCTTAGGCGAATGCATGAGGGACCATGTGAGTTTTTTGCACTTTTTTGGCGAACACAAATCGGAGAAAACATTTGTCCTTTTTGGTTCATACTAAAAGGATAGTTTGTTATAGTGGCAAATACAGCTGAGAGAATTGTTTAGAAAACTCATATGGACAGACAGCGAATGAAGAAGGCTTTTTATTTTCGGCAAATTTTCTGTATTTTTGTGAACATCGACGCAGTGAATCACTAGTAGGTGACAAAGACCTTCACACTTTAGCGGGATGAATTGAAATAAAGGCAGTAGCTAGGTTTCGAATAGGGTACGCCAGGCTTTGCGTTAGCGTTTCTTAATGAACCCTATAGGCACTTTGAGCGTTTCTATCTATCTATCTATCTATCTATCTATCTATCTATCTATCTATCTATCTATCTATCTATCTATCTATCTATCTATCTATCTATCTATCTATCTATCTATCTATCTATCTATCTAGCCGCCGCCTACGTCTGGGTGCTCCCGTGATCACTTCCTTTGCTTTGTGTAGACCAAATTGGCATGGGATGGTAAGAGGACTTGACGAATATGACTGTCTGGTCATGACATGAATAACGTGAAAATCCTGTCGCGTACGCCGTGAAACCCTTTCCTCTAGACACGTGTGGCACATACCCATTTACCACGGGCCGCGGTATACTCGTATGCGCCGCAAGTGATTGACACTTTATCTACCCAAGAACGGCAAGGACAGACATTGGTAATTTAAATGCGAGAGCGTTCAGAAAAACCTACATCGGCAGCGTTGACCCGCAGAATGCAAAGATTAAAAATTAGGATCCCGGCAGGAATCGAACCAAAGCATTCTGCGTGGCAATCAGGTATTCTACCCATGAGCAGCGCCAGGTCTAGAAACGGCTTTGGAAAAACACCCTATGTAGGCGTAATGTCGGCGCAACGTCAATTGTGGTTGTGGTGCTGGCTATGTAATTTTATAACGAAGCAATAAACGTTACATATGTACTCCTACGATACAGGCGTGACGTCAGGTTAACGTCAGTGGTTCCACTGTTGGCTCCGCTTTTATAGCAGTCTAATAAACATTACATTTGTATTCACATTATTCAGCAAGCTAAATTGAACTTCGACGCCGGATGAATATGCTAACGAAAGTTACGTGCGATATTCATATTATCGCACCTTAAGGTGCACTTCGTTTCGATAATACTGACGGATGTGCTCTACGTGAATGCTGACGTTACGTCAGATCATAAGTTACCCTTTAAACGCTAATGTTGTCGACGTGCCTTCGTCGACTCTATCCACCTGGTAACGCTTGGCTCAAAGCCAAAAAAATTGGGGGACGCTTAAGCTTCGCCTTTAAGAGTTGAACGCGATAGCGATATTCTGTTCCTAGTGCGCAGTTTCAACACTACGAGTGTTTAACAGAATGCGCACACTAAGGTGTGTGCCTTATGTAATGGGTAGCATGCTTTAAACCAGGAGCTATTATGCGCGAGAAACTTTTTCGAAGTTGCGATGCACCCACTACGTGGTCTTAAGGGAATGCGCGCAGTAATGTGTGTGCCTTTTGTAATGGGTGGCTGTCTTTAAACCACCAAGTCGTTATGATATTGACATGGTGTGACGCCCGATGACAATGTACGCTTGTACCACGCAATATTACTCCGATATTACATCTCGTACTTTGACACCTGTATACAGGGCGCGTATTTTTGGGAAGCATGAAAGTTACTTTCAGTGCAGCTCCAAGCAGTGGCGTGGCTGTGTGGTAGAACACCTGCTTGCCACGCAGACGGCCTGGGTTCGATTCTCACTCGGACCCAACATTTTTATTATTTATTTTATTTGCAGCTTTTCCGATTTTTCGGTCACGGACAAGATGATGATTTTTCGCTCACAACCAACGGCCCCGACGCCGACGGCGGAATTTCTGCGATACGAGCTCTCTAACGCTATCGCGTTAAAATGCAGCATAGTAGTTACGTGGGATCTGCCAAACTTTTTAACGCGGTAGCGTTAGAGAGCTCGTGTCGCAGAAATTCCGCTGTCGGCGTCGGCACCGTTGGTTGTGAGTAGGGGTGTGCGAATATGAAATTTTTCGAATACGAATCGAATACGAATACCCACCTTCGAATATCGAATCGAATATCGAATATCAAAGGAAAAATGCCTCCACAGTAACAATATTTTATTTAACATGTAGCTATTTAAAAAAGAAAAACATTAACAGCCTGACTGGCAACAAAACATACACTGCTATCTCCAGAACACAATGTCCAGGCTAGCACAATGCACATCACAACGCAAGCAAATATTACGGCACAATGAAAGTAATGACTAGATATTATCATGAAGAAATATGAGTTGCTCCACATGATCAGGCAGCAGGCGCTCCCTTCTAGCAGAGACAACCCCCCCCCCCCCCCCCCGCCACTGAATAGGCACGCTCGCTTGGAACAGAAGTGGCTGGTATAGGGCTTATGATAAGGTCCTTACATGGGGTTACATGGGGCAAAGCTTTGCCAGACTGGGGTATCTGAAGGTGCCTACAGTCCACCACCAGTCACATGGGTCACTGTCTTTCTTCAGAAGTGGTCCCGCATAGTGAACGAGTGGTAGTGCGGCACGTTACGGCCGCATAATATTGAAAATGTACGGTTACATGATCGCCAACAGCGCTGCACGTCGGAGATGCACCAGCAATAAATAATGCGTATTGCGGCGCTCGTCGCAGGCAGATATCGTGCCTCCGTGTACTTACGATGTGTATCGCTCCTCTGAAGACGAGTTATTTTATGCATGATAATCGAATCGCAGATTCGAATTTTTTCGAATATTCGAAGTTATCGAATATTCGAAACTTTTCGAATACACGATTTTCGAATCGAATACGAATATCTCGAATGTAATATTCGACGAATATTCGAAACTTTCGAATATTCGCACACCCCTAGTTGTGAGCGAAAAATCATCCGTGAGCGAAAAATCGAGAAAGTAGCAAACAAAATAAACGATAAAATCTTCGGTCCCAATGAGGATCGAACCCAGGCCGTTCGCGTGGCAAGCAGGTGTCTTACCACAAAGACACGATGTTGCTTGTAGCTGCTTCGGACAAAAACACTACATAAATGCCATGTAGTAGAAGTAGTCTCCTTAACGCATTTTGTTCGGCAGGTGTCACGACGAAAACGAGCCCATACGGTAGGCGCATTCGCGAGGCCATCAAACTACGTCGAAAAACGCCGGGATAGTGCAGCCATCGCCGCTAAATACACACACGAACTTTCAAACAGCTCTAAAAATGGACAACTATGTCCATCTAGAGGAAAACATATCAAGCCAACGCAGCAAACGCTAGATAATGTGCTGCCATCTGTGAGGCATTGTAAGAAATATGTCTCGACTTTTCATGGCATCCGAGAGGGACGGCGCGCGGCGTATATCTTGGAGGCCATGCGACTCTTGCTTTAGATCGAAAGCCTGTAAAATTCGCGCGCGTGCGTGCGTGTGTGAGTGTAGCAATACACATTAATAAGTATGCTCTTAGTGGTTAAGTGCGCACTAGGGGCCGGCTTTCGCTATCGCGTTCAACTCTTAAAGGCGAAGCTTAAGGGTCCCCCAATTTTTTAAATACATTTTCTGAATACTCGGAAAACCGGAAGTAAGTGCTTTACCAGAAGTGCTTGAAAGAGGAACATGAGTGTCACTCGCTGCTCGTGCCACTAAAGCAAAAGTAAATCGCGCTTCTAAAGCTACGTTCGCGATTTCGCGTTCAAGAAGCGAAGCTGACGGTCACAGCCTCCTGGTCAGAAAATATTGACCGATGAACGATTATTAAGACAAAAGCCTCAGATGCCTCATCAAACACGTAAGTTGACCGTCGGCGGTGCGAACAGGCGAGTGATGCAAAAAATTATCATCACGTGATGACATCACCATGTGACATCATCATGACGTCAAAGATTACCAAAATATGTGACGTCATCATGACATCACTATGACATCATCACATGGCATCGTCGCTTGGTCAAATATAGGCCAAGCGACGATATATAGGATCGAGGTGGCAGTGCAAAAGTGAGGTGGAGAAAGATTGCAATGCCTCGATCCTGGAAGCAGTGCAAAGCCACGTTAAGTGCACAAAGTTTTCGAAAAAAGGGGGGTGGTATCAATGCGTTGACTTAGAAGAAAAAGAAGTGGAAGGCGACGGCTGTCGCCTTCAAGTAGTCTTAGATCAATACATAAGGAACTTCATGAGTTTTTCAATCAATCTACGAATCCTAATTGTGCTGAGGATGTAACTTAATTACTTTTGTACAAGTCAACAATCGTTGCTATATATCATAGCGGGCATGCACAACGGAAAACGAAGAATAGCGTGAGACTTGGCACAGCACTCTCGTGCAAGCAGAAGAAGAAGAACTGTCGAACCGGCCAGGCGACACCCTCATTCCCGCCCCTGTACGGAGCGTTCTTCTAAGTTGTCCGCGTACCAGAGTAGGCGAGTGTACTTCGCGGCGCTGCAGAAACAGCAGCATGCGTCGCACAGACAGAGCCGGCAGTGTAAGGCCAGGCTCAACAGCGGGCCTAGTGGCGCCCAAGAAGTCCATCGCCCACGACGAGATGTCCAAGGCGCGAAAGCCCTCGCAACAGGCTGACATAGCGCGTGAGTTGGCCACCAAGGTGAGTAAAATTATAAGCAACACCCGCGTTTATTTACGAGCTCCAAGTTTAGGCGTATTTCGCGATACAGTTGTGACAAAATACGACAGAAAAAAAATGCCAGGCCTGCGCGGAAAGCGCAGCACAGTCACAGCGAAAGCTGGAAGAGCGGCATTTCTACAGCCCGTTGTAAACTCTCTTGGGGCTACTAATACAAGTACACTAGCAAGGTACCCACTACGCCATAAATCACAATATTTGTGAAATTGGGAAGCACCTACAACGCCATTATTCGTCATTGTGCGCAGAAGCGAGGTTCCAGCGACACATATGTAAGGCATTATGTGCACTTTGTTTACGTGACGACTGATGACGATGAAGAATTGTGGCTCAGCCCTTTGTAATGGGTTGGAAGCTTTAAACGGCTCACCAGTTACGTAATTCGCATTGTGTGACGCCCGGTCGCTATTTAACTCTCCCACCATGCAATATAACATACATTGACGTGAGAAAGAGAGACAGAGAGAGGGGGGAAGAACTTTATTGAGACCCTGAGAAAATGGATGGTGGGCTCATGGGCTTCCTTGGCAACCAATGCAAGTGCACTTGTGAGGAACCCACTACGCTATAAATCAATTTCTGTGAAGTAGGGAAGCAGCGACTATGCTATTTTTCGTCATTCAACGGAGAGCCGTGGTACCCGCTAAAAACATGTAAGGCATTATGCGCACTTTGTTGGTGTTGTGCCTGATGACGATGAAGAATTATTGCAGAGCCCCTTGTAGTGGGTTGGAAGCATCCAAGAGCCCACTCGTTGCGCAATTCACATTGTGTGACGACTGGTTACAGAATTCGCGTTGTGTGGTGCGTGGTTGTTATTTCACTCTTCTACCACACTAAATTACATATGTTAATGTGGTTCCTTCTGGACATGAAGCCTGTATAGCGTCGTTTTGCAAGGCAGTTCCAAGCACCGGCATGGCTCTGAGGTACAACACTGGGCTCCCACGCAGAGGGCCCAGGTTCGAACCCTGTTCCATCCTGGGATTTTTTTCTTATTTCGTTTTTTTTTTTTCTTATTTCGAGCGATAGTGGTTACGGACACCGGCGGCGGCAGCGGCGGCGGCAGCGGCGGCGGCGGCGGACAACTACGCCACCAAAAACGGCCGTTGAAATGATCTCATAACAGCTTTCGCTGTAATAAGGCATACGACAGACAGCTCTAGATTAGTCGCTATAGAGCTGACAGAGCACAGACCCAGCTTTAGTTTGGGTCTGTTTTCCGCTTAAATAAGCTTTGCGTCAACGTTTACGCTTCGCGTTGTCTATGTGAGTCCTGGTCACATAACCACCCTGCAGAACCAAACGAGAAACGCGAAGCGAACATAAAACAGCGTTTGTGTTGCGTTCCTTTCCTGTTGTCGTCGTATACTGTCTGCCTTTTCCTGCGTGTGATTATTATTGTTTCAAGCTCCACCAACCAATAAGTTTTCAGTAACAAATAGCGATGACAACGCTATAGTCGGACGAGATCGGAGCTTAGCTCGGCATAGTAACTAACATTGTCACAGTAGCGTAGATAGATTCCACTGGAAGGGCTCTCGCAGAAATTTCAAATTATCAAAGTTGTGAGTCAACATGTGCCTTCTCTCGACCTACTATCTGGTTACTTTTCATCTTCTTCAGCCCCCTTCCTTTAGCACTCATTACCTAATTCAAATCAGGAAGAGATTACAAATCGTATATATAGATGATTCATTCCTGAATAAGCATCTTGTGAAACTCCTATCCATCTCTCGCAAGCTGCGAAGTAGCGCGCAGATCAATTAGATCTCTTCGCTCTCAGAGGAGCGTCCTTCGACACAAAAGTAAACCTCTTTTACATGGCTGTCGAAGCTTTATATACGTCCCGCACATAGTGTTGTGTGTGAGTAATTCTTATAATAAAATAACAAGGAAATGAAGAGAAAATTGAACCCCGCCACTGTCTGTAGCAGAGTAGGACACCTCAGCAGTGGTTCACAAGGGGAGGGATAAGGAGGGATTAAAAGAAATAGATAGGAAGGATGGGAAGCTGTTAGAGGAGGTCGCGGACGGGGCACCGATCGGCGAGCGGACATCGCGGAAGCGTGAAATCCTCCGAGCGACTCCATAAAGTTTAACGCTGAGAATCATGACTAAGGCGTGACATTGTTCTCCTAAGGGGCGCATTAGCGGTAATCACAAGAGTTTGCTTCTCACGTGAATACTTATGTATACGATAAGGGCTAAACTTTGCAAAAGGGGTTTGATTATTAGAATATTCCGGTCAAGGACGCTTACGTACACTATCCCTTCTTAACGGCCCGACCGCAAGTCAATGGCGCCGAGATACAAAAACACGATTTATAATAGCAGAAAAAGCACTTTCCAACCTCGAAGTACTTTTGGTGCCTTTATATGCCAACAAGCATCTGACCTACCATACCTTTAATCCCCAATAATCTTGTCCAGATTTCTTTCTTTAGCAAGTGATGTAATTCAAAACCTGTTTTATTATTGCAAATGTATGGACACTCTCGACTGTTATTTGCCGTCGGCGTATATATATATATATATATATATATATATATATATATATATATATATATATATATATATATATATATATATATATATATATATAATATATTATATATATATATATATATATATAGTCATAAAGACAAATTATTTCCGACGTACGAAATCGAACGGGCGACCTCTCGCTCCGCAGCGCGCGGCGTTCGACGGCTGGCCACGAAGAGTACCGTCTTTCAGCATGCTAACCGCGAGCTAATTATACACACCATTTACTTAAGCGTGCTTTCTTGCTCACCAGTGAGATGGCGCGAAGTGCGCGAGGGGTGCGCTTTAAAGGTCATCGCCAAGCTAGTAGCGATGCGCGCGCCTCCGTGCACTTCGCCCTACAGGGCGTGGTCACCTGCGCGCGCGCTTGTCTGGTGGAGGGAGGGGGGAGGGTGTATGTCTTGTGCTTTCACCGCGATGTCCGCGCTGAAGATACAGAGCGTACGAAGGTCACTGCAGCGGCCGCGTTTGCGAAACGAGCACACTGTTCAAACAGAAATAAGTAACAACTGTGACAGTTGTGGTTCACGCTCGTCCTGTGTTTACATGTGCGTTCGTTTCACGCGTCCTTCTTTATGTTTGAGCAGCGCGCTTTAAGTGTCGAGCTGAGACACTTGATAGTTCGTGCTCGCCCTGTGTGTGTTATTTTCGTGCGTCCATAGCGCTTGAATGACGCACTAGAAATTTCGAGCTGCTTTCCGTTCTTCGCGTTACATTCCAATTTGTTGCTATCACATCATTGCTTCGCCTTTGCGGCGAAACTGTGACTTTTTCTTAATACGAAAGTGTTTTATGCCGGGGTCCAACAAGATTTCAGTGACGTATTTCCTTCACGGAAATGACGTCGAAAGAATTTACACGATCAGATGGCAAAGAAAAAAAAGTTCCGTCAGCGGGCATCGAACCCACGACCGCTCGGTCCGCAACAACAGATGCCGGGCACGCTATCCACTTCGCCACGGTCATTTTTTTTTTCTTTATTGCAATGTTAATACGTTGTATACATATACACATGTGCCACACATCACCCACCAGCATGCGTGAGGCTGGCTGGATCTACTTATGCACTTTTAACTGTTTCAGTGTATCTAATATACAAATCATTTCATCACTTGCACCTCGGTGCTCCAGCACTTCTCTGAGCTTCGTGATCTGTTCAACAAAATAGGCGTTAACCGATCGCGCTTGTAGCTCAGCATTTCGTATATCCCTGCGTGACCTCCACATGCTATAAGGACCTAGAAGCGTGAAGAGGTCATACGGGACACTATTTCCACGAACAGGCTGTAACACCGCGTTCCCCGCTCACGCTCGCCCCCAGAAAATGGCGGCCGGGGGGCGGCACGAACGCACTTTGCGTTTCCCGCTAGTCCGGCCATGGTGTTCAATCATATTTTAACATGCCGCGGGATGGCGACCAAGTTCTGTGTCCAATATGCGACGATCTTGCGGCTATCACACCTCGTTCTCTGATTTCGCTTTCACCGTTAACTTCTGCAGCTACCACAAAGTTTTGTGTAATCATTTAACATGGACGTTAGTCGTCGGGATGGAGATGTACAACCAATCATCAAAGTGGTACATCCATGTTAAACGGTGCTATAGCTGCCAGACATCAATATACATTGTGCAAACTCTCTTATATCAATGTACAGTAAACATTCAGTTACTTCTGTAAGGGCACGCTTTACTTTCGTGTTATTCCGATTCCTATGACGGAGGGATCAACCATCTTTTTTCATTCGTTCGTTGTCAATCGCAGCAAAATGAAATGTATTATTAAAGTGTACGAAACAAGAGCGATACTTAGCAACAAGTACATGCGGTTGTTTCTCGTGGTGCAGGCAACGGAGAAATCGCCCAAGCCCCCTCGCAATAGGAAGTTCTCCTTACACCCAACGAAGCGAATGTCTGTGTGTGACTCCGACAGGGCCAGACCTGCGATAAAAGTCGTGAGTATTCCGTGCATGAATTTTCTGGCTGGGCTTCTATCTTTTTGTGTTATGTGAAAATTATCCCATTGGGCGATTGCTGGGGTGCAGTTGCATGGGGTAGAGGACGCTTTTTGGTGCCACGAGTTTTAACTCGTGATTCCATTATAGACTCATTGTCCTGCAGGCGATGAAGCGAATGGCAAAAAAGGTCACGGTTGGCAGCGATTGGCAATAGCGGCGGTTGAGCAGCATGCTGCAACCCAAAAGCCTTCCATTCACCCGAGTATAAAGCTAAAGCAGAATCATCTTTGTTACGTGTGCCCACGTTGCGGCTTCGGGAGCTCTTGAGGATAACTGTATGAGGCAGTCATAGCAAAATGCGTGTGCATCGTACACGCCGTAGAGATTATCTAACCACGGGCCACTACGTATCATAAAACTTTGAACTGAGTAAGTTGGCTTACGTGCGTATTTTTGTCATTTATGCAAGAAAACTCGGGGCATCGTAGTGTGTTTGAATGTTCGCTCTTTTTCTTTTTAATGTCCGGTGTCTTCTTTGGCGCCGATTGCAATTCTCTCATATATTCGTCCACTGACTGATTTGAAAAAATGCTAAGGTGAACCAGTAGGCGAAAGTGAAGTAAATCAGAGAAGTTGTCGCAGAGCACCTCTAAGACCATTTCAAATTAGATTACATTAAATTGGCCATCTCCTGAAATGCTTTCAACTAGATGCCTTTAAATTCGGCGCTTAGTTGACAATTTTAGCATTAGTTTGCTTGAAGCTGTCTTCTTACCGTGAATAACGAGAAATGCGCTCCTGGCCTCCTTACCATGATTAGAGTGCATGCGGAGGTTGAGCTCCCGTTACGAAACATACCCGTAAAGAAATTACGGGTATGTTTAAAAACGCAATTTACGTAGAGTAACGCAATATCGTTGGCTGAATTTATTTCTTCGACTGACTCGAAGCACAATTCGGCAATTTTCCAGGGTGTCGGCGCTTGTCGTCATTTGAGAACTTGCTTTCTTGAAGCGTAGATTTCATTTACCGTAACCAGCTGCGGAAACACGCTTGTGCTACCGTAATGTACGACTAATCAGGCAATCTATGTTTTATTGCGATAGAAATTATATGGAAACTCTCGGTATAAAGTCTAATTTGATAAATCACCCCGCGCATCGTGTGTTCTACCCGCGAGTAAAAGCTCGCGAGCGCTGGCGACGAACGCGGCTAAAGCGGAAATGAAACGATCCGGCCGCCTCCGTCGCATGGAGGGCGCTTGTGATAACACCACACCGTGTGCGTGGCCTGAGGTCGATTTTTCGTCAAGCAGAGAGGTAACGCCCCATCCGTCTTTCGTAAGGGGCATGAAGGGGCGCCAGGGGTGGCGAGGGGGGCTGCGTCGCTCGAAGGGCGCGGTCGCTGGCGCACGCGCTATCTCGACCGGCATCAGGAGACTGCTCGTAAGCTTGCTGTGCTCTCAACGCTTACTTCGCGTTTAGAGAACTGGCAGCACGAACACCGCTTCGGTCCCTGGAGCGGCCTTATTCCCTTAAACCAGCGTTTTGCTGATATACGCGAGATCGGATCCAAAACAGTTAGCTGGTAGCCCTACTTCGTATAACGTCAAAACTTTTTGCTATCGCATTCATTGCTTCGCCTTTAAGCGAAACTGCGATTTTTTTTTCGTTACTTCCCTTTTTTAGGCCGGCTCGAGTGCTACGAGTAGGGTCGAACCCGAAGATGCGCCACTCCAGCAGGCGCCCAACTATGGCGAAATGCGGCTCTGGATCGCAGTCGCCGTGTTCATGGCCGTGATGCTGACGTGCGTCGCCGCCTACCTGGTAATCCTGAGAAAGCCGCGGATACAACTGGAAAAGTGCAAGTTAAAGTCCTGCCTCGAACACGCCAAGAGACTGCTAGCGTCGCTGAACACCAGCGTGCATCCCTGCCAAAATTTTTACGCGTTTACCTGCGGCGGCTGGCAGAGCGCTTCTCCCGAAAAGTCTGTCCAAGACGTCATGAACGAAAAGGCAATGCAAGACGAGATCAACGAGCTCGGCACCGATGTTTGGCAGTACGGGAAAGCTAGCCGTCTCTACCACAACTGTCTGAACCCACAGCCTAGCCACATTGCAACCGACGTGGTCGCACTCAAGGAGACCATGAGAAATTTGTTGCTCACCTGGCCCATGGAAGAGCCTCAACCTACAGACGCGCATCCTTTGGGCGTGATGGTTGAAATGGCCTTAAAATGGGACATTAACTTCGTATTCGGGTTGGAAGCCTCCCGCACGAAAGCTATCGGGAAGATCTTGGTGTTACGGAGAGTTTATAGTAGAGCCGCGTGGGTAGATCGCTTCGACAACTCCATGAGCCCGGATGACTACGAACGTATTGTCACTGCGCACTTGGCATACGTTGGAGTTAACGTTACGAATGCGAATCGCACGCTTCCTGCAGGCGCTGGAATATTCGTTTATCGCGGCTAAATTGCCTAAAACTCAGAGTGGGCAAAAGTGGTTCACAATGGCCAAGATAGATCAAGAGACGCCGTCATTCAACTCCGGACACTTGGCTGCAACATCTACAGCTTCACTCTGAAGATTCCGGCTCCGAATGGTCTTCCCACGACTTGGTATTACTCGAAGACGCCAATATACTGGCCGACGTGGAGAGGCTGTTCAAGAAGCACACTCACGTAGAACTTCTGATTGGCATTGCCTGGATGTTCTTGCAGTCTCACACGTGGGCGATCGTTGGGAAACCAGAACTGATGTTTCGTGATAACGTGGGGGAGAAAAGAAAACACGCTTGTCTCGAATACCTCGACTTGCGCTTGGGTCTTCTCTCATCTGCAAAGCATTTACTTGACTTATACCCGACGTACGAAGCTCGGCGCGAGGTGCTAGACTTTTTGCTCAGTCTGAAAAATGAGTTCGGGGCCCTGATGAGAAACAGCTCTTGGATAGACGGGCAGAGCAAGCACACAGCCCAGCAAAAGATAGCCCCGATGCTCCTGAATATATTACCAGCTGAGCAATTTTTCTCTACTGGGCAGCGCGCTCTTCTATACGAACGATTCTCTCCCATGAATGGTTCGGGATTTTTCACTGGCTGGCTGCAGGCATCCCTGATTTACCAAAAGCTCAACGACAACGAGCGCTTCCGAGATGTGTACAAAAAGAGGCGCACCTTACTGTACGAGCCGTACTCCTACTCATACTTGCAGAATTATGTCAGTGCTGCCACGGTTGCGCTCGAACCTCCGATGTTCTACGAAGGAGCGCCTCTTATGATGAAGTACGGCGGCGCGGGAATACACGTTGCCCGGCAGATCGCGAAAAGCTTCGATCCGCGCGGCGCGAACGTGGACGACCATGGCGAAACCGTCTCTTGGTGGGGCAAGCAGCACTCGGGAGAATACAGCAACCGTGTCACGTGCTCTTTGGGCGAAGGAGCACCTGCGACGATGACCGTGTTTCCCACGATACCCGCCATTGAGGCCTCTTTCTCTGCTTACAAGGTGGTGCTCTCGAAACTGCAGGACCCGCCTTGGGTTTGTTGCAGACCTCAGGATTCCGGGCCTAGAGAGGTACAACGATGACCAGTAGTTCTTCATGACTTACTGCTATACGCTGTGCTCCAGGAAGGATGACGCGAGGGCAGAACACGAGTGCAATGTGCCGCTCAGGCACTCTCACGCGTTCGCTAGCGTCTTCCGCTGTCCTGGGGGATCTCCAATGAGTGCTGAGGAAAAGTGCACGTTCTTTTCTTGATCGCCTTCGACGCTCGCCTTTTTTTCTGTTCGCCTCTGCCAAATGCTGTGAGTATGAAGGCTACTTGACTACTGTTGTCAAAGTGCAGAAGCCATTCGCCCTTAAAAGTGAGACGCACATCTCCCCTTATGCTAAGCTCTTTTGCTGTTTGGTACTTTCTACGATGTCTGGTGTTCGGTGTTGCTCGATTTCTGAACCTATTCATACATGCGAGACTCATTTGTTTGAGATTCGAGATTCCGGGAGTGATTGCATGTTGTTTTATTGAATATATCACCCTTTAACCAAAAGTGTTGCTGTCTACAAGAAATGCTGTTCAACTTTCTTTACCATGCTGGCCTGAGCACATGCGGTGTATAGTCTGCATAGTCTGCTATTTTTTACTGCGTGAGCTTAATGTCTGAGGAATAACGTCACAAATTAAAGCGGTGATGATGAGGGGCGTTGTTCTGAACGGTTCAGGGTTTTTTTAGACAACCTCAACCTCCTAAGGTTCCTTACCGTGCGCCAAAAGCGCGTGAGAAGGGTTTTTAGCGCAAAGGAAAAATGCGCCAGTCATTGTTCGAAGGCACGAATGAAGATGCTCGCCTAGTCTGGAGCTGTAATGCGAGTGTCGCAAAGGAGCCCAACAATGGACTGCGTCGACCGTATCGCTTAGCTGCTTTTCTGCACTTCTGATGCTCGAAAATCTTGTCTGCTCGTGTGTGCCCACTGAAATAATAAACAGTGTTCTACACCCCCCTGCCCCCCCCAAAAAAAAAAAAAATAAAACACGTAGTTACCAGTAGCAGGTTCACCGTTTGCATTGTTTGCGGCCCTAAAGTAATAGTGCGAACACATTAACATTCCAGCTTCTACGAGTTGTTTCTTTGTATGATAGTATGATTGGACTTGGCACATTTTGCATCTTGTCCCACAGCGGATAACGTGGAATTTATTCTCCGCCACAAGTCGTAGCTGTTGCTAAGTGAATGTTGCTTCCAATTCCGAAATTAACGTCTAGGAACGTAAGAAGGAAGAAACAAGAGAGAAGGCAGGGAGGTCTAAGAACCGCAAATTATTGTTTCATGGCTTTAAATTCGCGGTTATGTGTGTGGGTTTGTGATCAATCGGGGTTTAGCGAGCAATATGTGCCTCGCCATAACCACAATCAGTTTGTTAGGTTACATTGTTTGCAATTTTCAACACATAGCTATCATTTCTTATGATTACTGTTGGCGTGTTCCTACAGCATACTATATAGGTATACAGTCGAAACCCGCGATAACGAAATCCCGAGGGAACGAAATTCTCACCGCAACGAAATATTTTCGGAGTACCGGCGAACGCCCATAGGAACCAATGCATTTCGTAACTCGCGACTACGAAAAATATTCATACCGCAGTCCCTCATTAACGAAATTTTTGAAACACGAGTGCACAAATAATCTGCTCTCGGAACATTAACTACATTCGAAAACTGCTGAAATGCATTCATGCTGCACTTAAATTGTGCAAAATTATCGCTACAGCGCACTTGAGAAGCAGCCGCCATCATTGTTTACAAAAAAAAAGCATAAAGCTGGAGACAATGATGATGATGAAGGCTTGCCGAAACACCTGCTCGTTATCGCGGACTACGTAGCCAAATCCACATTGCTCGTGGAGTTGAGTTCGTTGGCTTGTCTTTGTCGGCTTTGAGCGCTCATGGTCGCTTTGTGGAGCCATTTGTGGAGCGTTTGCTTGGTCGCTTGGTGCAACGTGAACTGTGTGTTGCGACTGCTTCGTCCGATTTCGCTGCCTACGAAGATGCCGCATCCAACAAAAAAGCGGAAGTTCATCACGCTCGAAGATAAGGCTGCAATCATCAGTGAGGTGGAAAAGGACAAGAAAAAAAATGGACATCGCCGAAGAATTCGGCATTGCGTGCAGCTCGCGGTCCACGATTCTGCGCTGATCCGCGCTGATCCAGCGGAGTCGGAAGAAGGTTCGCCTGTAGGCGCACTTGATGACGGTACTGGTGACAGCGCAGTGCCGCCGTCACTGACCAGTGCATGGGGCGAACTTTGTGCCGTGGCAAACGAGATTCCCGATCGAGAGGCACGAAATTGCTGCATGGTAAGAGCCCGCCAAGCAAACTTACTGACTTTTGGAAATAAAATGTCACTTTCCATCGACGGGGCGCCGATATGCCTTAATGTCACTGATTTATGAGTGTCCCTAATCCCGTTAATCGGGACGGCAATCGCCGGGCGGATTCTAAGGGCTGGCGTCAAGGCCCTCCGAAAACGCACCACGAAAGCGCGGACAATTTAGAGTTGGTCCTTTGGTGCGCCAGCGAACGCCGGTTGTGGTCCAAAGACCGAGTCAGAGCCGAGAGTCGATAACACAAACGAAAACGAAATATATTCTTAGTTAAGGCAATACAAATAATACAAACACGTGCACACTCGGCTGGTACCAGTTACAACTTCACAATACCATTCAGATGGTGTTTACACAACGGGAGCTAAACAAACAGATCACACGCTACAAATGCAATCGCATGCATTACAACTATTCAATGACCGTTAAAGTCCTGAATGTACAATGGCGTATCCAGTCCGCAATACTTGGACGGTAATCGAATGCTTCTCTTCAAAGAAACACTCACGCCAGCTCCAGCGTTGATCGTCGTAGCTCAACCGTCGTCGTGACTTGTCACGGCTCACACGGCGTCGTCATCCAATTCTTCCAAATTGACGATCGGCCGAACGCACACCATCATAAACACGTCTTCTTTGGCTAACGGAGCCACACTTCGCATAACTTCACCATCACCGGGCCGACTGACTCGCTCACTCGACTCTCTCACTGACTGCACTGCCTGCACTGACTGACTGGCCTCGTCGTTTGCACGCTTTTATCCCTTCTTCCCCGGTTTCTAGAAGCGTCGGGATGTTTCTTCTGCGTGCAGTACAGCTAAGCCTGGGGAAAGGGCGAGAGCTTTCTCGTATGTTCGAATCGCGACGGCATCGCTCGCGGATGCGTCACCCTCTCCTTCTAGAAAGATCAAGGCCTTGCCAGGCGTTCGATCGTGTTTACGGCGTCTGGCTCGAGTGGGTGAGGAGGATGCGGCGCGCCGGCGTCTTTTGATGCTTGTTTTTTCGTCTTTCGCGCTTCAGAGTGTTGTGCTCGTGTTTCTAACGCGACAGCACTAAAAAGCTCGTGTCGCAGAAATTCGGCGTTTGTGTCGTTGATTATGAGCGAAAAATCGTTGTGGCCGTGAGCGAAAAATGACAATGGATACAGATGACAACAATCGCGGGTCGAAGCCGGAATCGAACCTTTCTGCGTGACAAGCACGTGTCTACCAAAGAGCCACGCCAGTGTTTGAAATTGTTCCGAAAAAAAAAAGAAAAACTATTCGGGTGATATATAGTGCAAGAAGTCGCGTTAACACATGCAATACTGTGTAACAAAAGCATAGAATCGCACCGCGCATCACACCACGTGAATTACGCAATGAATGGGCGGTTTAAGGCCCACAAAGGCCCTTCACAAAGCGCTCAGACATAATTATTATTATCATCAGCAACTGCGTAAAAAAACTTGGAAGTCGCTTGAGCTTCGTCTTCGAGAGTAAAACGCGATAGGCTTATCGCGCTCCGTGCGCATCGCCTTCTCAATTGCTAGCCTGACTTCGGGTCTCGGTGCATACCTCAACAATGCCGCAAGGAAGCGAACGTCTGCGCGCGTAACACCAGCCGATTCAAACTATCCTAGAATGCCTACTGCAAGT
Organism: Rhipicephalus sanguineus; assembly: GCF_013339695.2. Classification (NCBI taxonomy): domain Eukaryota; kingdom Metazoa; phylum Arthropoda; class Arachnida; order Ixodida; family Ixodidae; genus Rhipicephalus; species Rhipicephalus sanguineus. The sequence continues at coordinate 117,236,688 of NC_051181.1, forward strand.
ACAGTTGTTAAGCGCCCCCTACGCCATAATTCTTCCTTTTGCGAATCAGCGAAGGGCCCACTATGCGTCCGTGAGGCAACAGGCGAACATACGCAGCTGCTCACTGTGTTGATGCATTTGCTGATGATGAAGATTAAATGTGTCTGAGCGTTTTGTAATGGGCGGGCCTTTAAGATACCCGCTCGTCGCCAAATTCACATGTTTTGACGCCTGGCACGATTCTACGCTTCTACCACGCAATATTACATGCGTTAAGGGAAGTATGACCGGTAAGCGAGATTGCACATGCGATTCCGAGCCTGCAGTACTCAGTTGACGCAACGGGCGGGAAAGGTTTACCGAGGCCGATTAAGCCACTCCCTGTAACATTTGGGAATTTGAAGACAGTGAGCTTTTGTTTGGACGCAAAAATTGCCCTCATTGGTGGCGAGGCCGCCTTATCTATTGTCGCTCTGATGTCTATGTGACTTTGAAGGCAAAAAAGGAAAGTCTTCAACACTCGTCGTCGTGGCTACGAGTGGCGCTGACAATCACTCCCGGGTTTCAATATGCAGATATGCCCGATAGAGTGGACGGGGGCACGACCGCCGCTGTAGCTCCATTGGTAAAGCAGCGGACGAGATATACCAAGGTTGCAATTTCGGTCTCTGCTCGAAGCAAGTTGTCTATTCGTTCACATTATTTTGTTGCACATTTGTATCATAAATACTACGAATAACCTCTCTTTACTTTCCTTGGCCTGAATGTCTGTTGGCTCTCACTAAGATTGTGTATAAGAAAGAAAAACTAGCCCTTAAATTCCCCTCACTTGGTTCATTTATGTGTCGTCAGTGACGCGATGTTTTTGCTCCATTGTTTGAAAGTGCGCCTTCACTTCATTTGGCAAAACAACACTCGAACATTTACAATTCTTTCAGTAGGCATAAATATATGTCACATCATTACTGCTTGGCAAGCGACATTATGTAAGAAATTTTTGCGTCTGATGCTGATCGATTGCAAACACAGGGGTCATTCAAGTTTCCTGTACTGGTGTTTCTAGTTGGAACATAATACATTCAAGGGTTAAAAACCCACTTGCCATGCCTAATCATTCCACTGGTACATTTATTCATTCTTTTGTCATGCCTCAACGGCTGATAAAGAATTGCTGCATTAGTTTCTGTAAAATTTGCTTGCGCGTCTCTCTCTAAGCTCTCAGTGAAAATAAATCTTTCAACGTTGCAAATATATGCCTGTAGCATAATTGCCAGAAGCTACCGTATTACCGTAAACCACAAGCAGGATTTCACCTCACCCTACTTGACGATATCAGACTGCAGGAGTAGAGAGATTACTTCCTGGATTGACATACCTCGCCTACAACGCCCTCAATGTGCAGAAAGAAGAAAAGGCACTGGCTTTGTCATTGGAAGGAGGAGGTGCAGGGGCGCGAGGAAGCTGCCATGGATTCAGTATCTGCCTTTTGCACTTCTGTGGCAGCTTTCTAAAAGCAGACACCCAAAATATACTAAAAAAAAGAGACTTGTCCTCTATAAATTAGCACAGAAACAGTCATTTATTTCTTATGAAGTCGGCACTGTCATCGTAATATGGTTGAGATTCTCGGACAAAACTGAATAGCAAGGAACTGTATGGGATTAGCCAGCAAAAGTCATTTGAGCTAAGCAAGGTCCAGGTCGCAGCCGATCCCTTTCGCTGTGTAAACCGGGTATGCTGCGGCAAATCTGGCATGGTTGCATCTGGCACCGGGTACTGGCTCACTCAGGTTATCCACAGCACTGGATGATTGGATTAGTAGGGGGGCGCAGGGCTTGTCGATGGATGCGGGAGTACTCTGGTTGCGGCTTGAATGCTTGCGTATAGCAATGATGATTCCACAATGCTTACGCCTTTGTCTCAGGCGGCATGACCTGTCGCTGAAATTTTCTCGACCGGTTGGTTCTGGAGGGCGCCTTGTCCTTCAGGTGCACCGCGGCTTTCACCTGCACATAATAAGGTGAAGATCATGAAATGCATGTATGTAAAAAGAGTGCGCACCTAAACTACAACCAGAACTATGAATTTCCCACTTACAATAGTTTAAAACGGGAGGATTTCTCCACCCCAGCTGCACCTCACACATCAGTGACTTTATAAGTTGGAAAAAAATCGGCACTGCTGCAGAATAGCGGTTGCACTAGGCTGTTCGCTACTAAAGCCATATATAAATTTAACATAACAGTAGCAGCCTAACATCACTTACATACGCTTTCCTGGCTTCGCCAATTGAGCTGACATTTGGCTCACCAAATGAGTTCTGCACTTCTATGGTCAGCAAAATGCATTCGACGGCGCCGAACTGTAGCACGCACCACAATAGAAACTAACTACACATAAGTGCAAGAGCGATAAAGAAAGGTCCACATGTCACATACTCAGAAAAAAATTATTCAAACCCTTGACGAGCCATTCTTACGATATGGAGTGTTACGATGCAGAAAACTTTGCAGGGTTCGGCGACGAAAAAACATCTAATGGCATTTGCTCAGCATAACCCTTGCTGAGTAAACATTACAAACCTAGAGGTTTTATTCTGGAGAAATAATATAATGAGACCATTTATTCATGAATTTAATACCAAGCTCGCGAATTAACGCATGATCTCGCACTGGGCATTGTCGAAGCAGATGGGCAGAAGTATTTTACAGCGAAAGCTGTTATGAGATCATTTCACCGGCCGTTTTTGGCGCCGTAGTTGTCCGCCGCCGCCGCTGCCGCCGCCTGTGTCCGTAACCACTATCGCTCGAAATAAGAAAACAAAACGAAATAAGAAAAAATTTCCAGGATGGAATGGGGTTCGAACCTGGGCCCTCTGCGTGGGAGCGCAGTGTTGTACCTCAGAGCCATGCCGGTGCTTGGAACTGCCATGCAAGAACATACATACAGGCTTCATGTCCAGAAGGAACCACATTGACATATGTAAAGAAGAGTGAAATCACAATCATCCCCCCACAACGCGAATTCTGTAACCAGGCGTCACACAATGCGAATTGCGCAACGAGTGGCCTGTTGGATGCTTCCAACCCATTACAAGGGGCTCTGAAATAATTCTTCATCGTCATCAGGCACAACACCAACAAAGCGCGCATAATGCCTTACTGTTTTTAGCGGGTACCACGGCTCTCCGTTGAACGACGAAAAATGGCATAGTGGCTGTTTCCCTATGTCACAGAAATTATGATGAGGTATAGCGTAGTGGGTTCCTCGCAAGTGCACTTGCATTGGTTGCCAAGGAAGCCCATAAGCCCATCATCCATTTCCTCAGGGTCTCGATAAAGTTCTTCCTTCCTCTCTCTGTCTCTCTTTCTCACGTCAACGTATCTTATATTGCATGGTGGGAAAGTGAAATAGCGACCGGGCGTCACATAATGCGACTTACGTAACTGGTCAGCCGTTTAAAGCTTCCAACCCATTACAAGGGCTGAGCCACAATTCCTCATCGTCATCAGTCGTCACGTAAACAAAGTGCACATAATGCCTTACATATGTGTAGCTGGAACCTTGCTTCTGCGCACAATGATGAATAATGGCGTTGTAGGTGCTTCCCAACTTCACAAATATTGTGATTTGTAGCGTAGTGGATACCTTGCTAGTGTACTTGTATGAGTAGCCCCAAGAGAGTTTACAACGGGCTCTAGAAATGCCGCTCTTCCAGCTTTCGCTGTGACTGTGCTGCGCTTTCCGCGCAGGCCTGGCGTTTTTTTTTTTTTTTTTTTTGAAATTGTTCGCAGACTACCAGCTTGGAAAAGTTTCATGAATGCTGTTAGCCCCTTCCGGCTCGGGGTACTGCGAAACCTTACCAAAGTGACAGCCAACAACGATCACATGGGGCAACTTGAGCTTTCTGCAACTCAATGGGCCCAGTCTGACTATTGGTGTTTTCTAATCCAGTGGCATGACGAAAATTATATGACAGAAAAACAGGCAGGTGAGAAAAGCGTAAGTGTGAACAAATGTGCGGCGTGAGAAGGCTAAATAAAATCTACTGCCTTGCAGAAGCTCCATTCAGCGACCCCAAGGGCTCTAATTTCCAGAATCTCACTTGCCTGCCATAACTGTCTGTGGCGCTGTAGAAATCCTGGCGAGGGTCTCGCTGGCTCCAGAGAGATGGACGTTGATCATCGATGTTGGCCAGTGCGGTGGTCGTTACACCAACCCCGCTTGCATCAGCCCCTCGCAGCGCGAGGGGCTCCCTTCGCGGCTGAGAGGCTCGCATGCACGCAAGTCTCCACCACCCCATTCCCCTCTCCTTGTTTTGCCGGATCGTTCAATAAAGTTGTTCACACACACACACACACACACACACACACACACACCACGGGGGGTGCTCTGAGGCCCAGTTGCACCATTGTGGACACCTTCACAAAGACTTCCTCCTCGGCTCTGTCTTCAGGCACACCTGTGTATTGACTCCAGTCCTCCACGACAGCCAGCCCGTAAGCTGCTGCAACGTGCAATCCAAGAGGCTCACGCATTGCTTTTGCCACCTCAGGAAGTTGCAACAGCTGCATGTACGGGGCGTATGCTCCCAGACGCTTGTACAGCTGAAGAAATTCCTGCACCATGCAAACGAAGAATTTAGTACTTCACGGGTTGCAGGGGTTATTCTGCTTTATACAGAAAATAAGACGTACATTCATAGCCATACACAAACAATTTGATATAGCACCATTCGTACTTGTAAGCGCCGAAACAACGCCGTAAAGTGCTCAGCATGCAGATTTAGTCCCTGAAAAAACGCAGTTGCCCTTGACTGTTGTATTCATTTCTTACCGCTCTATTCCAACGAGAGGTTTAAATACCTTGCTCTGTCCATCCAATATGACATTTGGCTTGATTTCCACTAATCATGTTGGGAAAACAAAGGTGGATGCTCCTCATGTCATAATTAGCAGTACCATATTTGTCATCAATACAATGACTATGGTATGTAAAATCGCACCTGGCATTTCGTCATGCAAACGTGTGACTGGCGTACATACCTGCAAAACGTGATCCTTGGATTTCAGCTCTGGGATGACGTCGACGACCCACGGTTAGCGAATTACGAGGAATTCCAATATGAGCTCTGCATGTTCCATCCCTGCAAGGCTCCAGTACCCGGAGACATACTGCCGTAGTTTTTCCATTGGGCCCTGCGCGAAGTGGAGAGGAGGAACAGGCATAGGTGAATGTATCGGTAGCACTCCTCATGAACAAGCAAAAACATCCCTAAAAACTGCTACATAGCCAGTTATGAACTCATAAAGGTAGAAAGGAGAAAGACGACGATTGATGGCTCCGCTATAAGCATCTAGCGGTTCTCAGTTTGAATCTTATTCAAAATTTGCAAGCAAGGGCAAACCAACCATATCCGCATCCAAGCAGTGCAATCTCACTAGGGAGCCTTCATCATACCCTTCATATCAAAGTTGTACGTCACGCGTTACAAGTAATCGATTACTTGCAATCAATTACATTTTCTTGGGAATGATTGCCGGTAATCAAATACATTTTTTTTTTTTCAAATCAAGTTGTAATCAGTCTTCTCCGCAATTCTCCTCCCGAAAGATGTGCCACCGCTCCGAAGTGACCCTCCGTATGACAGTACGGAGGGTCCCTACAGAGCAGCAGTCGCACACCGGAGTGCGATGATACATTTTTTAACGTGTAGCGCCTTACCCGAGCGCTATCAAAAGCGAAGCGCGACGCTTCATATAGGGCATGAACACTATTATCTAAACACAGCGCACCTATACCAGCTCGTGCGTAAAGTGTAACTATATTATAATACCGCCCTTCCCTCCTGCGCACGCACTCAGGGACACTTCACTGTAGCAGCTGACCTCTTAACGAAGAAACGTGGAAGAATCAGGGACTACAATTTTGAAAAACAACTGTGGAAATTAAAATCGTGTAACGCTTTAACACGGAAGAATTCAGCCTTCCCTATGCCATGCAAGCCACAGTAGTTCCATGCAGTTTATATAGATGTGTTATATAAACAGAAATAAAATTTTGAAGGAAAGTGACGCAAAAGTATGCTATGACATTTATGTGTTCAGTCAGATGCTTTCGTGGGGGTGTATTTGACCGCTGTAATCAATTATACTTTAAATGAAATAAATATAATTGTAATGGGTTACTTATTTTGCGTAACGCGTACAAGTCTGTTTCATATATAAGGCGCCTTCTCAGTCCTGCTTATATTTGATTATTCACGTGTTATTTCACTAGAAACAAATTAAGTTCAACGAGCTGACACATATTACACAGAGTAAGGCGCACGAAGTACATAGACGAAAAGAGCAAGACACTCGAACGGCTAGCATCACAACCGAGCCTCTCATCAATAAAAACTAAATATGAACCTTGTTGCATTGACTTTGAAGGCGACTAAAATTCTTTGCACTTTCCATTAGATTCAGTCCACCTTCGACATCATCTAAAAAAAAACAGTGTTTTATAAGCACTAGAAACTCTTTAGTGGAGAAAAGGAATCGCTTTAGAGTTAAAACACTTTACTTACAAGGCCGCATGCAGTATTCCGGTTAATGTAAGTACACACAGTATATCATTACGTCTACAAGTTCTAATTGCCCATGTGCTGTTCCAAACATCAAAGTTTCTTCGAATTCTAGTTTGGTAGACACAATAATATATAGCCGAATACGGGGTAAGGTGACACGCATTCAAAGCATTCCTTGAACATGGCAATCTGTCGCAGACTTTAAGAGGAGTCAATTTTCCAACTGACACTTGTTGCAGAAGAGACTCTGCCTTCACTGCATAGCTTACCACCATGAAAAAGCACGTACCTTGAACCGGCCTTTCAGAATGATGCTGCAGATTGCGGCCCTAGTTTGAGGCCACTGCTCTCCAAAGGCGCAGATGGCGCCCGCCTGCGCCTCATCATAGAGTGGCACTGTCAGTTCCTCCGAAATGTGGGGGAAGAGCATGACCAGCTCATGACAGCTCATGACATGACCTGCAACCAGCCGTGGTTCATGTCGGAGCCTTGTGTGCAGGATAGGCTGCAGAGCAGCATGCCTAAAACCACGTGTAAATCGTCCATCGTGACTGTAGGCTCCGAATCAGGCATCAGGTCATGCAGCTGCTGGCGCATCTCCACAGTGGTCACTCTCACCTGCTCCAGCCAGACGCCATCTTTGTCGGCGCTGTTCAAAACCTGATGAGAGGAAAAGGTGCCAGTTGTGAGCGTGCGGTTCGATTCACACAACATTCCGAAAGGTCGAAGACACACGTACCGTGTATTGTAATAACAAAGACAACACTTAATTCTGAGAAGCACTAGACAAAAGCAAAAAACCTCCAACACGTAAGGGGAAGACTAAAAGCAAGGCTTCATTTAAGGTACATCATTCGGCTCCTTTTTCACGCAACCAAATGAAAATGATGACTGATGCAACTGTCACTTTGTAAGCTAGATGTCTTCATCCAGTACAACTTGTCTCATTCAAACCCTTGGAGCTCAATTCACCTGCTTGTAAACTCGATTTCAGCACAAGTAAACCTGAAAGAATTGCGCTGATTTTCTTCGGAAGGAAGCTGCGCTTGGTCAATGGGTAGTAACCAAAGTTTTGCAACTCCACAATTTTGAACCAACAAATCCTTCTTTGGTAATTTATGACCACCATATACTTTACATGCTCATACTATTCTTCAGTCCCATAAATGACAAAAGATGTAACTCACCTTCTGGAAATCGGACCCGCGGACCATCTTTATGAAGCCAAGCAGGCAGGCAACAGCAGTCTCCGGGTCGCAACTCCTTAACACCAGACGAATACAGTTTGTGTCAAACTCCCCGGGCGGTGGGAACACGAACATCTTTTGACTAGCCGTCGCAGTAGGTGTGGAACTGCCGACGTTCCGGGCCTGTGACATTGCGGTAGCTATAGATTTCGCATCTTCCTGGGGCTGTTGCGCAACGGCTATTTGTCGCGGCTCTTCAAGGCAGGAGAGTTTTGGACATGGCGACTTCCTGAGGTGGTTGCTCAAGCGGATTCGAGCAACTAGAGTCTTCTTCGCACTGTTCTACCACAGGAGGCTCGGATGTGGCACCTATCGAGGGTTGTGGCTCCTTTTCAATCATCTCTGCAATGCACCACTGTGCGCAGACATAGTCCTGCAGTCGCTTCATCGGGCCCTACAGCATGATGTGGAAGGGTGGACAAAAAATAAGCGATTAGTCAACAGCACTGCCTTTGTATAGCAAGCGTATTACGACCCATGTCTGTTGTGGACTGGAAGGTAAAAAGCATCAAGGACAAGACTATTACAAGTGGCCTTGCAGAAATCTAGCAATTCATCTACCATTTAAAAGTCATGAAAAACCAAGCGGACCAGCATGCTGACAGGAAATTTTGACTAGTTCGAACTCTGCTTCAGCGTATCTTTCATTTCAATTGTACTGTTTAGTCGGATCTCTTTTTGACGCTTCAACTGTGCCTTCTCTTAAAATGAATTAAATCTAGGGCAGAAATGTGACTCACGATCATCAATGGAAGATCCATGCATAAAGCAACTTTTGCATGATGAAAGGTAGATGCGGTGGCAAATTAACTCGAAACAGTGCGATTGCAACTTTTCGTATTCTCAGATAAAAATAAATATGAACGCTTACATATTGAATCAAAACAGCATAAGAAATCTTTTGTGCATTCATAATTCGATATAGGAAACATCGCCCATCATGCAGACTACACTCTTACGTAAATCGTAATTTTAACTGTGAATCTGATTTTAGTACAATATGAGACTGGGAGGCGGCGACCCTCATACTAGATAAACTTAATAATCGTAGAACGCAAAAAAAAAGCTGCCTGCCATGAGTCGCTGCTTTGAGACTTGCACGCATGTTGCTAATAACAAACTCTCTGGCGGAGTTTCCTTTACATTCATTGCCCCGAATTTTGAAATCAAGCGCTTAGGGGACTCCGTACGGATAGCAATGTCCCACTTGCAAAGGTACAGTGCAGCATAAAAATTGTAGGGACCATAACAATTAACAGATAACATCTGGAAGAATTATTAGCTCAAGCGCCCACGCAGTTTTTTAAGACATCAATCTCATTAGAATTTCCATTTTTTCGACATGCACAGCACGGCCAAATATGTAGCAAAATGGGGCACGTCTAAGAGATTCTTAACTATTGCTAGCGGGCTTAATCATGACTATGAGCTACATTTGGCGGGGTCACATGGCGCAAATTGATTCATTCTATCGTTGACTACCATCAAACGGTACGTACCTTGAAAAGGCCTCCCACTATAGTGGAGACGATGTGCGCTGCGTTGTAGGGCCACTGCTGTCCAAAGGCGGCAAGGGCGTCAGCCTGCGACTCGCTGTATAGCGGAATGGGTGGCGGCTCCGAAACCGCTGGAAACAGCGCGACGAGGTCGTTCACCCGGTTCTGGAACCACTTTTGGTTGAAGTCGGTGCCGTCCGCGTTCACGTTGCACAGCAACACTCCGAACAGCACGTAGACGTCGTCCATCGTGGCGGCGGGCCCCGAGCCAGTCATGTTCCGCAGCTGCCGGTCAACCAATACGCGGTCGATATGCCACTCATCCAGCAACAGACAATCCTCGTCGCTGCCTTGCAAAACCTGACACGCAAACGAAATGACAGCCGTGAGCACGAGGTTCCATTCCCGTCACATTGCAAATATTCTCATCGCCCTCTACCGTGTACATTAAGAATGAAACAGTGAGCAAGAAGAATCATTCAACTATATAATCTGGGCGGTGCTTATTCTGCTTTAGAAGGTGTATCCGATCGTAAACACCGGCTTATGTCGTTCGACATCCCCCACTCACCACTAAAAGAATAAGCTTGCTTACCTTGTAATAATCGGCCCTACGGAAGAACTTCATGAAGCCAAGCAGGCAGGCGACATCTGTGTCGAGGTCGCCACCCGTTGTCACCAGGCGAATCCAGTTGGGGTCGAAATCTCGCATCCGTCGGGGAAAAGCGTACACCGTCAGCCTGGGCACCGTGGTGGTCATGAACCTGTAGACTTTCCGGGGCTGTGTATCCGCGGGAGGCTTGGATCTAGCGACATCCACTGGCTGTGGCACAAGAGGAGACTCAGACGTGCCAACTTCTTGAACCAGGTGCACTGCCGGGGGCTCGGAAATGGCGACTAATAGACCCTTTTCGAAAAAGGGCGCCCCTGGCGCCGCGCACGCGAAATATAGTCTGCCGCCATTGTGAGGGCACCGCAGCAGACGACGCAGGCTTTGGCAACGTGCCAGTGCGTGGCATTTCAGCACCGCCGAATCGTGAACTGTCATCAACATTTTTCGTAGAGACGGCGTGCTGCAATGGTGCAGACGTGCTGCGTTCCCATGTGCCACCATCGAGGATATCGCGACGAGAACAGCGATAAGGTACGTGATAAAACTTGAACAACAAACGCACGTGCTCTCTCTCCGTACGTGATGTCAAACGGACGTGCGTAAGGGCGCCGTTTTGTAAACGAGCAACAGAAACGGACGTGCTTATTTCACAGCGCAATGTGTAGCCTTGCTTTTACGAATGAATATAGTCTTCTCCCGAGTCCCTGCATGCGGTGAATTGCGATAGATTGTTTGTGCAGAAATACTGCGAGGGTTCGTAAGGCCAGGCAGAAAAATAAAAATGAAGTTGCCTGCTGTTCATTTAGTAACGACAATACTCGCACATCGTAAGTCACGTGTCAACATGTTTTAGTACAGAAAAACGGGCGTAGGCAGAAATCTTTTTTTGGGGGGTGGGGGGGGGGGCACCACCTTGATCTGAAGTGGGGGCCGGGCAGGCAGATGTGGTCGAGTGTCATTTTGTGCTCTGTGTGCCATGGCAAAAGAATTTAGGGGGGGGAGGTCACGGGCCCGGTGTGCCCCCCCCCCCCCCCCCCGGCTACGCCACTGCATACAAATATACCCAACGCATGGTGTCCGGAAAATAGTTGCGTGGTGTGGCTTGCGGCAGACAGGATTTTGACCGATTGCGGTCGCATAGTTCCGCGACAGTGACGTCCATCCTTTCATTCGGTGAGAAGTTTGTATAGTTTGTAGCTTTCGATTAGAAGTTTGTAGCTTCGGCGAGCCTTTTTTCCCGGTCCGGGCGCGCAAGCGAGTTGGCTGTGGTCACGGTCCCGCAACCGCGGCAGTCGAGCCAAATTGCTTGTCCAACCCGTTGAAGGGTACAAATGTTGCTCATTGTGCATCGGAAGCACCTCAGAAGGACCAACGGAGAGTACTAAGAGCTCGTTCACGCACGCAAACGATGAGATTTCAGCGGATGAAACGGAGAACTAGCCGCCAACACAAACAGCACAGCAGTCACGCATTTGACGGCTCGCTTTCCATGCCCTCACGATGACGCTGGCTATCCCACGCTCCTTTGCGAAGCGAAACTGACGAAAAGCTCACCGTCAGGTGGCGTATTTATGAAAAGGGTCTATAAGACTTGAATGGCGGCTTCCCATGGCTGTTGCACCACTAGAGGCCCTCAAACGGTGACATCCACAGGCTGTGGCACCGCAGGATTGCAGCATTTGGCTGTTTCTGGAGCGCCATGCGTCACTGGTATCCTGGATTCGACTGCAGCAGGGGGTTGTGTCACTACGGGAGCCATAGATGTACAGTGAAACCTCGGTGATACGATTACAGCTCATACGAATTTCGGGGTGATACGAATTTTTCGTTGGTCCCGGCCAAGGCCCATTGGCCTCAATGTAATGAAGTACGGTTGTTGCGAACCGATTTTCACCCAACGACGTTTGATACGAACGTTCGCTACCACCAAGGTTCGAAGAGAAGCTGCCCGTGCTGTCGCGGAAGACGCGCCAAGCACGTGCGAGCACGGGAACGCAAGCGTGGGCATGCGCGCCACACCGCCAAATCCTCAGAATCACGGTGTAAGAAAAACACTTTTCTTACGATCAGAATAAACCTTCAGAGACGCGTCACGGCGTCCGAGTGTCGCGGGTCACAACGCACCTGGTACATTAATTAAATGCGTGCGTGCGGGCCGTCTATTTACGAGTGCTGGTATGATTGCCGACATCTAAACCTTAAAGGGACCGACAACTGGCCAGAACGGGTGATTAGATCCTGGTGGAAATGAAAAGGCCGTGAATTATAGTGACAGATTCCAGAATACTTTTCGCGATCTGAGTAGGATTTATATTTTTAAATCGCGTTTAAAAGTAACAAAAACCGGTATGTCGCGCCGCCTAGCGCGAGCGCCATGAACCAGACGTATGCAGTCTTAAGCACTTTGTTGTACGTAGTCTAATGCTTTTACACGCACCAAAACGAGGGCTGAAAATTTGAATATGTATGTTATTGTCAATTCCCGTTTGTTTATAAGGTAAAAGAAGTAAAGCATGAGATGCGGCGCTGCTTTCGTGGCTTCCAGTGAAACGGAGGCTGCGGCGCATGCGCGTGGCGTCCGGCGGCGTTTCCCGCGTAGCTCGACTCTCGTCTGCTCTCGTCGTATCGGACTTTTGAAGAGTAGCACGCGAGTTTGCGCTGCTGCTCGCAAAATGCCATCGACTTACTGTCCTGTGGACGATTACTACCACTTCATGAACAGTACTGCAGGTGTATCCTACCACTTGTATCGTTTTCGAAGGCTTAGCTTGGCTTGGCTTGACTAAAATGTGATAAAGCGACCTATGTACGGCCAAGGTACTTCTATAAGAAGCCCCAGAAAAACGCTATAACTATTGTAAAATAATTTAATAGGCTAGAAAGCAGTAGTCGCGGCACCGCAGGCTTTGCAAACGTAACATTGCATTTTTATACTTAGGGCATAACTTGTCACCACTGCTGGCGTATAATCGCTATCGCGCTCACCTCTCACTGTTTGCAGCATGTGATATTAAGACTGCATAATCGCTGCAGATCGAGAAACTGATTACAAATGTTTTACGGCGTTCTCCGCGTTACCACTCCGTGATTAGAAGCTCTGACCGGTAAGCTTCCCATTGCACTCAAGAAAACGGGTACCACGAAAGTTGGTTGTCGGTCCCTTTAACTGACAATCATTCAGGATTCTTCCTGACGTTGCCGCAGCCCTGACAAACAATAAATAAAAATGTACGCCAGCTTTCTTTTGCCGCATGCTAATTTCCCATGCTTTCTGGTGATACGAATTTCGGATGATACGAATATTTTTGGTGGGCCCGTGAAATTCGTATCACCGAGGTTTCACTGTATCGACTTCCTGGGGATGTTGCACTGCAGGAGGCCCGCACTTTGCTTACTCCTCAGCCTGTTGCTCCATATGGGGTTCGGATTCGCTTACTTCCTGTGGCTCTGCCTCAGTCATCTCTGCAATGCGCCACTGTTCGCACACATACTTCTGCAGTCGCTTCATTGGGCCCTGCGTGGTGTAGAAGGGGAGATGAAATCAGTGAATTTGGCACTGGCACGCCTTTCAACATGAAGGGCATAGAAAGCACAAAGGGGAATTCAGTTAACTGATGTGGCCTTGCAGTGTTCTAGCGGTTCTCACTCTAACTCTCATCCCCCTTTAGTAAGTCCTCAAACCAAGCGTACGAGCACGCCGGGTGACCATTCAGGATGGCTTGGCCTCTTGTTGAACTTATTTGGAATACCAATTGTACAATCTCAGTACTCTCTATTTTGCCACTTTACGAGTGATTTCACACAATAGATATGAAATGTAGTCCTACAAGTGACTTGAGATCATCATTGCAGATGCACAAAGAAGCTCTATCATGGTAAAAGCACCTGAGAAGGGTGCAAGAAACTCGAGCCAGCATGATCGCAACTTTTCATTTCCTAAACTGATACCAATTATGATCCCTCCTTTCTTGAATCGAAAGGGGAGAAGAAATCAGTTATTCATTGGGAATTCGACAAAACACGTACAACCATCATGTATACGGCACTGCTCAACACTTGACCATTTCCACTATCTCTGCTTTAATGCAAAATAGGACTGTGTAGCAGGGAGCCTAATAATAAAACACTTCAATATTTAAAACCACAAATGACCGCTGCTACAATAAGGCTTAATTTTCAGACTGACACACATAATGCCCATAAGTATCCCTCTCGAAGGCTTAACTTTACATTCACTGCCCTATATTTTCATGTGATGTGCGAAGGAAAGCCCGTACGGTTAGCAGCAGCACATGTGCAAGGCTAAAGGGCAGCAATAAAATCGTAGGAAGTATATCAGGCATTCAATTACATCTCCAAGATCTAATAGCTCAAATGCCCAAGCAATTTTTAAGAGATCATCTTTTCTTTAGAATTTCCGATTGTAGACACGCTGTCCACGGTCCACTATGTAGCGAAATGGGAAACCTCAAAGCGATTCTTGAATATTGCTAGCAGTCTTAAAGTTCACTGGGACAAACTTTTCGAGGGGACACGTCATGCAAGGAGATTCATAACTTTGTTGAGCTACCATGAAACATCACGTACCTGGAAACGGCCTTCCACTATAGTGCAGACGATCTGTGCTGCGGTGTAGGGCCACTGCTCTCCGAAGGTGGAAAGCGCGGCAGCCTGCAACTCGCTGTACAGCGGCACTGGTGGCGGCTCCGAAACCGCCGGAAACAGCGCGACGAGGTCATTCACCCGGTTCTGAAACCACTCCTGGTTGAAGTCGGTGCCGTCCTTGGAATTCACGTTGCACAGCAACACCCCGAACAGCACGTACACGTCGTCCATCGTGGCGGCGGGCACCGAGCCAGTGATCATGTGTCGGAGCCACCGGCGAACCACCGCGCCGTCGATTTTCACCTCTTCCAGCCACAGACAATCTTCATCACTGCCTTGCAATACCTGGTACGCAAAGGAAAACAACAGCCATGAGCACGATATTCGCAGCCGCGACTTTTCTCAGGCGCCGCTATACCTCTAGCTTAAAGAACACATCAACGTGTTTAACTCTCGGCGTGATCACTCCCATGTGAAATACGACGATGCGCTTGCGCAAGTGCGTGAAAGCAACTGGGCTGCGACCTGAGTTGTTCAAAACTCAATTTCTCCTCCTTTTTTTAATACGTCAATTTATCTTACTTTCTTAAGGTACTGGAGCAGCGAGTAGTTTGAAATACATATACAATACACTACCGCAATAATTGTATTCGAAACCTTTACTGATTCCCTACATTTTACTATGCGGAAGATGAACATTATATGTGTCCACCAGGCCCGTAGCCAGGAGCTTTTTTTGGGGGGAGGCCCACTTGTGAAAACCTTGTCTCATAGAAAGACACTTTTATTATTTATGTTTGGTAGAAACATCTACTTCACCAAAATTTCGGGGGGGAGCCCGGGCCCCTAGCCCCCCCCCCCCTCTTGGCTACTGGCCTGGTGTCCACAGGTTGCTCTAATGTTCGTTTAATCAAATTGTTTTCTGCGGCTATGAATGATCATACAATTCTGGCGCCGATAAATAATTCTAGCGTATTTCGCAGCCAGCTGTAGTCGGGTACGACTTTAGAATGTAGAGAGAGAGATGAAAAAAAAGGAAGGCCGGGAGGTTAACCAGATATTACCATCTGGTTTGCTACCCAGCACTGGGGAGGGGAAATAGGGGCAAGAAAGAGGGTCTAGAGAGAGAGGGGGGGGGAGAGGGGAAAAAACATGAGGAAAAAAAACGCCCGTACACACACAGGGATGGCGTTCTGGTCACAATCGTTCAAAAAGTAGCCATTCCTTACCCAAAGGAGGGTGAATACGAGCCTCCACAAATGAGGGCACGCACTAGACTGACACAATGGATCGGATGGCCTGTGACTCCATCGTCCAGCTACTTTCGCTAAACTATTTTTCTGCCGGCGGCGGCAACCCACGGTCGCGCCTCTGTCATCTGGGGGCCTCTGCTGGTTTGAGGTGGGGTGAGACAGCGTTTGTTCACGAAATCGATTTTGATATTTTGCAATCACCTTATAGATAATTTCTTTATCTTTCAAAATGAATTTATCCCTCATGGGTACTCCCGGTTTCAAAAATCATTATCGGTCTTTAATAATTAGAAGGAGTAATTAGAAGGACCAAGAATAATTCTTGATCACGTAGAAGTACACCCCCATTTCGATGGCACGAAATGTGGGTGTACTTTCTACGTGATGTCAGTGCTCTTTTTTTTTTCAAAGGAACATTTTGGGAGTTTGTGTACTTTTTTCCCGGGAACTATATAGAACAAGATAATAAAAATTCTCGTATATATGTATTAGTGGCATTTACATAACTGGAACTAGGATCAGTAGCCTAGGTGCATTTGTATTTTTAAGTATAAACAAGCCATTCATTGGTGGCAAGCTTCATAGATCGCCAAACTTAAAAAAAAACTATAACAGATATAGTGTTTACTGCACGCTCACAATTTTAGTTCCACTTCTGTAAAGCATTGCTTGCTAGCTTTCTACAAAATTACATCGCTTTAGATTTAGTCAACATGAACAAAAAATACACATATAGAAAAAAAACGAAAAATAATATAAACATTAAACACAAATTAAAACTAATTTTGAGCTCCACTGCAACCTGTGTCTATCTTTAAAAATTCCTTGCAAATATACATGGCTTGCACCTACGTCACTTGACGTCACTGCTGGGAGCGAGTCGGCCATATTGGTGAACAGGGGTTAGACCTTGTTCAGCGCTGCCTGGTCGCACCTGCGAGTTTCTTCCTGTACTATGGTTATATGCGCAGTTGTAGGCTGCTCTAATCGTATCGACAGCTGCGGAGGAGGAGGATACAACTTTATTGACGCCATGAAATGGGTCAGGTGGGGGGGGAGGTGCAGGGAAAAGGCAGCCGATGGGCCCTCGGACCGCTTTAGGTGGCCGAAAGAAAGAAGCAGCCCACTAGTATGAGCTTCTTTCGAATACGAGAGGTTATTGAAGGTCAGTGCGAGCGTGCGAAAATGCTCAGCGCGAACCGTCGGAGGACCTGGCTGGCGCGCAGAAGGCGTGCAAATTTCGACGAACAAAACTCCAACGTTCGTGTGTGTGGAGCGCACTTCGTAGCATGTAAGCAAAAAAGAGAGGAGATATGAAGACACTGATTAGCATGGATGCTCTTGCGTTCGTAGGAAGCCCGTCCGCGTTGTTCGACGAGACGAACCCAGACTGGGCGCCGCCGTCTCTACTGCTCGGCTACAGCTGCAAGCATGCAGGCGCTGCGCGACATGAGTGCACGAAAAAACGGCGTCATGAAAAATGGCAAGCGGAGGCCGAACGGCGCTGAGCACAGGCCGATGCGTGTTGATGAAGTCGAATGCGGTTCGCTCCCGATGACGGTCCGCATGCAGTGACTAAACCATCAGCACTACGTTCACACGCACGTACTACATCCTTCTATGTTTATGACAAACTGGACAGCACAGCGCTGCGGCGTGTGCACCTCGCTGCACTGGCACGAGAACTAAGCGCAAACATCCGCACTTGTCGATTTAGTAGCGTTCGTGCATCGCTATTTCATAACTCGGAGCAGGCGAAGGGGCCATTTTCATGAACCACTCAACTTACCTTGCAAGCACGATCAAGTTTACGGTCGCGAAGCTCGTTTTCAGACAGGCTCTTTACCCAGCCGCTGGTAAAGTAGTCGTGCGGTTCCATTGATTTGTACGCCTTTATTTCGCCCAGAGTAACCAGGTCAGTGCTGAAAACCAAATAGTCCACGATGTCCCCGTACCTGCGACACGTCTGGGAAGGCGGAGAGGTTCGATGTCGTGTCCGTTCCGAGTCGAAGCGTGTAGGGATCCACTCCGTCGCACAACCGCACCTTTTCCTCATAGCGAGAACACGCTTGCCCTATCAGTTCTGAATAGTACGCCACATTTAACGGCTGCCTTTTGCCAACCGGCGGCACGATGCACGAGAAACGGCTCGCGAAAAAGAAAATGACCGTGGGAATGCGCTTCCGTCGTACTCGGGTGGCTAGTCGTACTGAACACTGTAGTCGTCGTACGGCTGGTACGTACGGCTGTTCATCAATATGGCCGCCGCAGTAGGACCGCAGCAATGGTGACGTCACGTGCAAGCCATGTATAATAGCCACACCTTTTATTACCACTGCTGCACAGCAAATTTTGAAGCTAGTGTTCCAAGTCTCACCCCACCTTAAAGGTATACTATCCATCTATAAACATCGGCTTATTTCTTTCTTCATCTCCCACCTACCCACCAAAAAAAAAAGCTTGCTTACCTTATAATAATCAGCCCTACAGAAGAGCTTCATGAAGCCAATCAGACAGGGGACAGCTGTGTACAGGTCGCCACCTCTCGTCACCAGGCGAACACAGTTGGGGTCGAAATCTCGGAAACGTGGCGGGAAAGCGTACACTGTAAGTCTGGGCACCGTGGTAACCATGGTGGTGTGGACTTGCTGGGCCTGCTGTCCCTCCTGAGTCATTTCCGTTTACTTCCTGTGGTCAACGACACAAACAGATGGGGGAAGGGTGTGTCACCAGTTTCGTTCGTTGGACAAAACAGGTATATACAGTTGAATACCCGATGTAGGACACGTTACGCATGCAGAATTGAAGATTGCACAGGAAAATCTCCATTAGCTTATTCGCCGCTATGCTAAAATTACAGAGGTGGTTTGACTAGGGCAATAATTACTGTCTTCGAGCTGCAATTAGCTGAATTTATATATAAAATGCCAAACACACAATTATCATAAAAACAACCGTTAGCTAAGCTATTCTTTCCTTTTTTAAAACAAAAATAAGCATTAAGAGGGAAGTTTTTTTAAAGGGGCCCTGCGAACACTTTTGCGACTGCCTTAATGCGTGTGTGTATGAATGCCGAGACGAACGCAAAAATAATTATGCAAATTGGCGCACGAAAAGTGAAGTTATTAGTCCTCAAAGTTCAAAACTCAAGCAGACGACGACGAGAGACGTTTTTTTCGCATTTCACTCTCCCGCTGACGTCAAAGACCGGTTCCAATCACCGCGCGCGTCTTATAAAGACATACCGGAAATGTCACCTCATGGTGGCCTTCACACAGTACATTGCTACCCCTCTTTTTGACGGCGTTGATACCATGCTTACGACAAACTACGTGCGTCAGCTAGCAGACGCTCCCATGATTTGTCGTGCAGTGCACGAAATGAGTCTGGAAGACCTAACCGACCTCGAGCGCGAGCTCTTGCGACGCAGCGATTGCTTGCATTTCGTGCACGCCATTGCAAATTGAAAGCGCTGCCCCTCCTAAATTAGTTTCAAATAACCGACAAAGTGGAAGGGGGTGGAGGGGCTTTGCTGGATTGCCGTCAATATTCAATATAGCGACGGCAAAGTTTTTCCATCAGAAAAAAATTAAGAATAAGAATGGACTGACTCGGAAGTGTTCTGGCCCTCGTTCGTTACTCGGCGAATTACAATGACCACTCACAAACACAAGAAACACACAGTGGCAACGCGATCGGACAGCGGGAAGCATGGCGCGGCAGCATCGCCGATAATGAGCACAAGCCTATGCAACAGCTGGTGGCAAGCGACACATACCTCAAAGGCCTTACTTCTACTAACTGATAACGTCATAGGTACTATCGTCGAAATGACAATACTCATCTCGAAGGCCACGCTTTTGCTTGCGGCTACCTGAAAATTGTTAGGCATGTCGTACGCATAGTTCGGAGTGCGATCATTTTGCAGGAAAGAAAAAATTCCAATTTCGACCGTAAATTTGAGGTCCAGGCGCTTAGAGATCGGTCTGCTAAGTAGAATGGTATTGGATTCCAGTATTCAAAATAGTGCATGGCATCGCATCCTTTATCAGATTTCGGAATATGGAGAAGGGGGGAGGTGAACGCTTTCTCGGATCTGCGCGAAAATTTTGTATTACCAATAAATTTAGAGGGGACGTTTGCTCGGAATTTTCGGTGGCCAAAATTAAGGAGGATAATAGGGTGTGGGCAGAGTTAGTAGCAAAAACAAAAGATAACTGAACGCTGGTCATTAAGGGGGCCCTGCATTACTTTTGCAGCATGGACAGAAAACGCTGCCGATCGCTTTCTTCGGGGTTATAGAGAAGAAAGAAAGCAGTTACAGCGTGCGACAAATATTTGTCGCTCCGCTCGTACAGGACGGACTCTAAAAATGTTTTCCGTCGTTTGATTCGTGAGGCAATGAGTCCCTTTAGTGAAGCCATTCCATGGCTATACTTGGAAAAGTGTTGCCGGGCCCCTTTAATAGTAACAGTCTGGATTCCAATAGAAGGAAAGCGCCTGAAGGGGTTGCAGAAGGTTAGTTTGGCAGACGAGATTAAGAAGTTAGCGTCGATAACGTTCCAGCAGCAAGCACCGTACCGAGTGGTCTGCAGTGACCATTGTTAGGCTGTTCGTAGAAAAGCGCATGTAGGGCATCCGTTAGCTTTTTTAACAGCAAGGTTTTAACCAGAAAGCTACCATCGTCAACTTCCATGTGTCACAGAAATTGGGCAAATCCCACTACTCACCACTAGTTCAATAAAAATGAAGGCAACAGTTTGCTCAAGAAGTGACTGCGAAGCGACAGCGGCGCGCCATAAAAAGATAAAAAGACCGATAAACATGGACAGAAAGAGGAAGAAAGTGATCGATAGAATGAAAAGGAGAAAATACAGAGAAACGAAGAGGATAAAGACATAAAAAATTGAAAAACAGGTAAAAACAAAGGAAAGGATAGAAATAAAGACACGGAAGAGAGACAGAAAAAATAGAGAGCAAGACAAAAAGAGAAAGAAAGAACATAAAGATGGAAAGAATGAGAAAGAGTAAAAAATAGGGAGAAAGAAATAAAAAGAGATAGAAAAATAAATAGATAACACACAAAGAGAGATAGAAATAAATAAAAAGAAAAAGGAAGGCCACCCAGCTTCGCTCTTCCTTAACGGTTTCCACCACTAGTGCTAAGCTGCCGTAATTTTCTTAAAATTAAGAAATGGAATTAAACATCATGTCTAAACTGGCAAACATTGCAAGGAGGTCTTTGCGTTAGAATCCGCGTTGGCACCGCAAATGCCACTAATTTCCTGGTGTTTTTTTTTTTTTTTTTTAATATGGACTACTCTTATGCATGCAGTAAAGATACAACTAGTGGCGACAGCCTGCCAGTACGATCAAACGGCGCGAGAAACAAGAACACAGTAGGGTTACAAAGAAGGGATGGCAATACCGCACCCTTTGCGCAACCACGTTACCGTTCCATGCGAAACACGTACTGCGGTTCGAAAATATTTTATCTACGCGAACCATGCTTGATGCGTACGTTAACATGATGCGGTTATTGTAGCGTTACACAGAAGTGATGGTAATACCGTTTGGTAACGACATTACCGTTCCAAGTAAAATGCATCAGGGTGCTAAAACACTTCAGCTGCGCTACGTGCTTGGTGCGTACGTTGACGCGAGGCGATGATTGTAGTCGCTAATACAGCATTTGAAAGTTAATATCATGACATGCACGAGCAAGGCTTCTGCGCACTGACTGTAAAGTGCCTCTGCTCTACGCACTCTGAATGCTTTCTCTCAATCTACAAAAGAATTGACAACGG
Source organism: Rhipicephalus sanguineus (assembly GCF_013339695.2). Taxonomy (NCBI): domain Eukaryota; kingdom Metazoa; phylum Arthropoda; class Arachnida; order Ixodida; family Ixodidae; genus Rhipicephalus; species Rhipicephalus sanguineus. The sequence continues at coordinate 117,258,259 of NC_051181.1, forward strand.
GGGAAAGTGCGCAATTCAAGCCATCAAATGGAACTTGTGGAGCTACCAAATCTGGCGGCATCAAAACGGCTAAATTCGGGAAGTTTAGTAATGGAGGGACCGAAACCGGTCGAGTAATAGATACGGAAGTAAATAATATTAACACTTTTCGTCACATAGAAAAGGTGGCGTAAACTTCTATCCTGAACTGAACTATATGGATGGCTCACCCATCGTTCAGTATAATCAAAGTAGAACAGCTGAAGGATGTTTAATGTGTAACTACCAATAAGATTGGAGACGCAAATATGCCTCCCTCAAAAGAGGCCAGAAGAGACGGTGTTACAGTTGTCAAGCTTAGGAGAAGTATCCAAACCACTTGATTGGAAAGAAATGGTAATAAAGATTGAAGCAGAAAAAATTCCACAGCACATCCACGGGGTGAATGATGATGAGTGGGGCGAAGCTCTCGTACGGCAGGATCTTGGCGGCGGCGGCGCGCAGCTTCACGCCCAGTACATCATCAACGACGTGAGATCGGGCCGGTTTATACTAAAGTGTCGATGAGAGTCATGGCGACTTGCAGCTCACTTTAATTTTACATGTGCGCTGTGAATTTTTATTGTTTAATCACGCACAGGAGAAATCTCACCAGGCACTACCTTGGAGGAAAACAATGGCTGCTAATGGGGAATGAGAGACAGAAGAAGTCCGCTTTTAGCTAACACTTACACTTCCACTTCTACTAACGTAGAAATGGTAATAAAGATTGGTAATAAAGATTGAAGCAGATATCTAGGGAACCTACGGTTTGCAGATAACCTTGTGCTCTTCATCGATGACGGCAACGAATGGAGAAAAATTATTGAAAGGCTAGACCGTGTTTAGAGCTGAAATTAAATATGCTGCAGAGAAAGATGGAGCTCAGTACCCTGGCGAGTAACCATGCACTACAATCATAGCAAGGTATAAGGTGTATATACACCTCTCACTATCAGGGGAGCCTAGACATAAAAAGGAAATTCACCGATGAGAATGAATGGGCTGGAGTGCAGAGGTATTCAGAAATGTTGCCAGACAACGCACTGCCGTCCCTAGTGCGTAAACATTGGAACCATTGGACATAGTCAACCCTAAAAGTTGTGGGGTTCAAACTTAAGGGATAACAAAGAAACTCGATAGAAATTCGGAAATTCGACGGCGACGAAAAGTGCGATGATACGGAAAGTAATACGTGTAAAATTGAAAGACTCCTAGGTAGTATATCACAGCTCAGTGGAGAAAAGAAGGTATGTAACCGATATTCCAGTTGAAATGAAGCAAGAAAAATGGAAATGAGCGTGCCGGGTAATGCGCAGGTGTACAGCAAGAGCAACGAAATCGATACCTATAGAACTCAAGCGATGTCGAAAGCGGCATTGAGACATGTGCGTTGATGAAGTGAGGAAACGCACAGTGGTAAGTAGAAATCAGCTTGCGCGAGATGGAGTAAAGCAGAAATCATTGGGGAGGCCTTCGTATCTGCATTGGACATAGAGAAGCCTCACTATATGGCACGTCAACAAAATAGCTCTCGTTTCGGACGATCGACGGTGCCAAGGCGTCTACAAACGTGATAACAGCGAGTATGCATCACGTATATAAGCACAACATAGGCATTCACTAAGTCAACAAGAAAACACTCACTAACATAGGCTATACATCTAATGGTACCACAACAATGAGACCTCAGTCGCTAAATAAACTTGGAAACAACTCCAAGTTTGACCAAAGCACCACGTAACGCGTGCACGGAGGTACTCGAGGAATGCGGGTCACCAGAACCTCTTTCGAGGTTCCCTACATCTAAGGATATATTTGAAGTGCACGGCCAGAGAACATCTATAGGTAAGGCGCGCACGACGACGACTACGGACAAAAGGCAGAGTACGCTCACACGCGGAGCTCCTCCGTTTGTGTGTACTCTCCCATTTGTCCGCTGTCGTTGCACCTTACACTTCAAATATGCTGAACCAAGACGCCCAGTCTGACCTTACATCTAAGGATATATGTGCTAAAAGAAGAAAACACGGTTTTGTGGTAAAGCAATACCAACGTATTTATTTCTGATATTAATAAAAGTACTTAATAGTCAACTCTCCATATTCCACGAAGTCCTTACACGTGGAGCTCACGAGATAGGGAAGTTAATATTACTGTTTACTCAAACTGAACAAAAAAATCCTGAAAGTTAGGTGATATTTTAAAACTGTACGCATAAGAACAAATGCCGAGGAATCCTCAAGAAGGAATCCTCATCGGAAAGGGCCACCGCTGGAACCACTTATTTTAAAAACGCTACGATAGGCACCACATATGAAATATCACTTACCTCGTCAACGTGCTGTACGATGTGGCAAGGAGATGACCGCCGTAGTCCAGCGAAGAACGTGCGTAGCCTCTCGTCGATTCGGGCAGATTGAGCAAGGCACGAGGAACCACTGCGTGCTGACGATAACAGGAGCGTAGGTCTTCTCGTAGTCGACAGCTGCTGCGTACTCGAAGTGCTAGCGGACTCAACTGATCGAAGTAAGTCGCGACTGGTTTGTCGGGGTATACATAAGCACTGACCGACACGTGCTTTCTCCTGATTGGCCAATTTCTGAAGTGTCACTGCGCATGTGCGAGCATCAACTTTTGCTAACAAATTTTAACCTGGCCCTTCAACGAGCGGAACCAGCTATTGTTCCCATTCAAGGGTCCTGCATACTTTTCTCCGATCACCGGGAAACACGACTGGTCCTGGATCGGCTACTAATCCTTGAACACGTGCCTTGACTGGAATTCCGAAAATTCAACGTGAAGCCTGAAAGTGGTCCTGGAACAAGTGCTTTTGTTAAGGGAAGAAAGAAACGACCAGGCGTGGGCCCCATCTGGTCCTGTGCAGCCCATGCATCTAGCCCATGCAGACCATGCAGGTGCATAACTGAGCGCGATATCGGTACTGCCGTATTTAATCGAACATAGGTCGACTTCGTTGTTTTTTTCCCGAAATGTTCCCTAAAATCTGCATTCGACTGATATTCGTGGTCGAAGCTAGCAGATATACAGAGCAGTTCCAACATCGCGCCCACCGTTCTGTTAGCAGCCCCGGTTTCAATGGTACAGTACATACGTATATTTGCAAGAAATTGGCCCAACGTGAAAATAAAAAGAAAAACAGCATAAGACTTATCGTTAAAACGTTTGGAGGTCGCCGTGAATGCTTTCGTATGCATTTCCTACTTGTCCACCATGGCTGCACGCGGCGGCGCAGTCAGCCAAGATTTTTTTGTCGAGAGATGAAACCGTGGAAAATGAGAACGGCGTCATCTAAAGAATCATGACTACCGTGTGTGATTCTGTTGTCACCAACATCTATCTATCTATCTATCCATCCGCCTACGTCTGTGCTCTCGTGATTGCTACGTTAACATGGTGTAGAGCGAAATTGGCGTAGGAGGGTAAGAGGGTTTGCGGTGTATGACTGTCTGGTCGTGATCTAAATAACGTAAAAATCCTGCCGCGTACGTCATCAAACCCTTTCATCCAAACACGTATGACACATACCCGTATACCAGCGGCCGCGGTATTCGTGTATGCGCTACAGGTGATTGACAATTTAATCTACCAGAACAGACATTGGCAATTTAAATGCGAGAGCGTTAAGTAAACAGAACATCGGCAGCGTTCACCCGACGAATACAAAAAATAAAAATCAGGATCCCAACTGGTTTGAAAAACAGCCTATGCAGGCGTAATGTCGGTGCAACATCAATTGTGGTTGTGGTGCTGGCTATCTAATTTTACAAGAAAGCAATAATCACTACATATGTACTCCTACGATACAGGCGTCATATAAGAAAAAGGTCTGTGGTTTCATTGTTGGCTCCATTTTTATAGCAGTCTAACAACATTACATGTGTATTTCTATGATTCAGCAAGCTATATTGAAGCATTGCTCGACCCCGAAGGAATACATTAACGAAAGTTACGTATGATATTCACATGATTGCACCATAAAGTGCACTTAGTTTGGATAATACTGACGTATGTACTCTAACGTGAGGGCTGAGGTCCGGTCGCACCATAAGTTACCCTTTAAACGCCAGTGTTGTCGACGTGCCTGGTAAGCCCACGATGTGCACACATCTACTAGACTTACAAAAATGTGCCCGTACACCTCGTAACGCTTTGCTCAAAGCCAAAATACACCATAGAAGTACTCGCTGGCTGCTTCGCATGAAACCGATTGCGACAACCCGTGGGATCTGCCGAATTTTTTTTTGGACGCGCTTGGAAAACAATGAGACATGTAGAGGCAAACATAAACCACAAACGAAAGCGCTTTCATTTGTGGTTTATGTGTGCATCTCTGTGTCATTTTTTCAAGCGTGTCCAAAAATACAGAATAATTGCTCAAATATCAAACAACTTCAAGGCCAAGTTACACGAGGTAAGGAAAAATACTAAAGTGTGTCACTCCCGCTTTCGGACAATAAATAGCTTTTTATTCTAGTGATGTATTCCTCATAGATGAGAAATGTGCGATTCACGAAGAAATAACTGCTTCTACTTTCGTTATTTGTTTAAAAACTGTTCACTACGGACCGTGGTTGTTCGTCGTAATTTGATTAGACCATACCTTAGATGTGTTATGTTGAAATTTGCTTAGGTGTTATTAAAACTTGGGTATTAGAGCCGTTAGGACCTTACTGGGTACTTAAAGGGATAGCGAACAAAAATAGAAAAAGTGACAAGAACATCGAAATTCTGTTCATCGAAAGACGTGCCTATTCCGATGAACAGATTGTATTTAGCATATTTTTGAACAGTTGGCTGTATTTTTGCAACACATCCACATACGTGATGTCAAGCATACCCGTGGCAGAAGCGGGGTGCACGCTTTATCGTCCCCGCTACTCCCCTTTCTCCTCTTCATCCCACTCTTCCACAAAGGCGTTGAGACGTGCGGCTTTACCCCATCCGGTCGTACTGGTTCTAGGAATCGTAGTGGGAGCGGAGCCGGTTGAGAGACGCGTACCGACAACTCTCTCGTCTTCCGACCCTCTCTCAAGCGCAACCGGCATCTGCCACCATGTTCGGCCTAACTTGGAATATTTACAAAGCCAAGTATGTCTAAGTACATTAGCCACGCATCTTTCAGCGGACAGTATGCGAACGCGACGTGCCTTTCTCCTCCCGGTAGTCCCTCAGCATTAGTGAGCGGGGGGGGGGGGTTCACCAGGTGTTGAAAAGCGTTAGGAAGAACATGGCTACCGAAAACGAACCAATGAGTCGTCGGTGGCGCTTCAATGGTTGTCGGTACTTAGCAAGGTAGAGAAAAAAATCTGGGGATTTAGGAACGGCGCCGAAGAGCTGCGCTCTAAAAAAAAAAAAAAAAAAAAACTCCGCTGATTATGCGGAGTGCTTAAGTCGTGTGACAATAGACAAAATACTGCACTTGGCTGACCATGTTAGTGCGCTCTGGTGAGCATTTGCAATCAACTATCTCTACCACTGCCTTGCACGTGAAGCATAACGTATACATAGCTTGCACCGACGTCACAGTGGCCGCCATCTTCGCGAACCAACTCGTTGAGACGCAGGGTGAACTCTTGCTCGAACGCGCGGAGCAAGAAACGGTGACATCAGATTAGTTACGGTGCCCCCTCCAATTTTTTGTGTTCCCCTTTGGCGCAGCTGGCGAACAGAAGAAAGCGGGGAGAGCACAAAAGAACGCGCCGGGAGGGAACGACTTGCTGTCCTCCGCTGAAATGACACTCTAATGAGATAAAAAGGTCACGGTAGCCGCCATGTTGGTGAACCAGCGCAGAGAACCTGTCTGTGACGTCACGTGCAAGCCATGTATACATGTTTACGTCAAGAAAAAACGTGCAGTAAAAATTAGATGACGGCAGTTCTTTTATGGTAACGCTAGTACTTTTTACGCATCGAAATACATGCTTTTGAAGAATGACGATGATAAATACCTATACAAACCAGTCATCCACACACATGCCAACGTAAAATTATGCGGGATTTTTTTGCTTGGTCCCCCCCCCCCCTTTTATTTTACAATAAAAATCATTCGCACTGAAAAAAACAATACTGGGGTGTGGTCCCGCGAATGAGCATAGGTGAGCAAGACCCCAATCAAGTTCATCGCCACAGTGCATTACGGCTAGCAGATGAATTCTATACAAGCTCTAGTAATGTTGAACATGCTTTGCAGCATGAAATAAGTCGTTTTTCTTTAAAAATGACACAGATTGAGTGAAAATATATGTGCAAACTGCCATACATGTGTAAGAGGCGCAAAAGTTACTGCGAATAACGTGAGCAGTCTGTTTGGTGTAACGCGTTTTTATTGAATTAACAGAGCTTCATAGAATGATGGAAAAAATCTACGAGTAATAATAAAAAAGCAGTTTTGCGAGGTTTTTCTTCTTTTTTTTTAGTAACCACACATATATCAGTCATATACAGTCATACATGTACTGACTCCCTCGGACTGAGACTCACCAAAATTTGCCGAAGCGGACTCGTGCGAACTAATCAGACTGACCAAACATTTCGTCACCCAGACGTACTCGGACTAAAAATGGGCATATTCGATTTGGCGGGCTCATACTATAAATATCAAAGGAGCGCCGTAAAAAGCATCTAGAATAAACACATAGTGAAGGG